>NW_025334785.1:0-140331 GCF_014858855.1 Bufo gargarizans | reverse complement strand
GACTGGTGGGCGTATGCTGGCCTTGGTGGAGTAACCCTAGACTGGTGGGGTGGATGCTGGCCTTGGTGGGGCGGATGCTAGTCTTGGTGGGGTTAACCCTATACTGGTAGGGCGGATGCTGGCCTTGGTGGGGTTAACCCTAGACTG
Organism: Bufo gargarizans; assembly: GCF_014858855.1. Lineage (NCBI taxonomy): Eukaryota > Metazoa > Chordata > Amphibia > Anura > Bufonidae > Bufo > Bufo gargarizans. The sequence goes on along the minus strand of NW_025334785.1, from coordinate 140,184 downwards.
GTGGGGCGGATGCTGGCCTTGGTGGGGCGGATGCTGGCCTTGGTGGGGCGGATGCTGGCCTTGGTGGGGTAACCCTAGACAGGTGGGGCGGATGCTGGCCTTGGTGGGGTAACCCTAGGCAGGTGGGGCGGATGCTGGCCTTGGTGGGGTAACCCTAGGCTGGTGGGGCGGATGATGGCCTTGGTGGGGTAACCCTAGGCTGGTGGGGCGGATGATGGCCTTGGTGGGGTAACCCTGGACTGGTGGGGCGGATGCTGGCCTTGGTGGGGCGGATGCTGGCCTTGGTGGGGCGGATGCTGGCCTTGGTGGGGTTAACCCTAGACTGGTGGGGCAGATGCTGGCCTTGGTGGGGTAACCCTAGACTGGTGAGGTGGATGCTGGTCTTGTTGGGGCGGATGCTGGCCTTGGTGGGGTTAACCCTAGACTGGTGGGGTAGATGTTTATGGCTTTCTGAGTTGACTCTTCTCTATGCGGTGCTGAAGGGGTTAAGAGCATCGGGCAGTTTCGCTAACGGAGTTAGGGCTCATGCACATGACTGGAGTCTGTTTTACAGTCCGCAGGTTGCGGATCCACAAAACACGGATACCGGCCGTGTGCGTTCTGCATTTTGCGGAACCTCCTGGCCTCTCTAGAACAGACCTTTCCTTGTCTGTAATAGGGCGGGCTTGTTCTGTCTTTTTGTGAGGACGCGGAATGGACACACGGATGCGGACAGAACGCGATGTGCTGTCCGCATCTTTTGCGGCACAATTGAAGTGAACGGGCCCGCATCTGAGATGAGAAAAAAAATACATTTGCGTGCGGGAGCGCTCACAGCGCCGTTGTTTTTCATCTTTATGATCTGTCAGAAGAACAGAAAAAAAACCGGATCCTGAGCATCAGTTCTGCACATTTTTGCATCCATTTGAGCGATTTCCATCTGAGATCCATTTTTTATCTTTATTTATCTGTTCTTGAGACGGATCAGAAGCACGGAAAAATAATGGTGAACCCGGCCTTCATGTGACCCCCCCCCCTCATTGGAGGGATAGCCTTGTGCTCATGTGACCCCCCCCCCCCCCTCATTGGAGGGATAGCCTTGTGCTCATGTGACCCCCCCCCCCTCATTGGGGGGATAGCCTTGTGCTCATGTGACCCCCCCCCCTCATTGGAGGGATAGCCTTGTGCTCATGTGACCCCCCCCCCCTCATTGGAGGGATAGCCTTGTGCTCATGTGACCCCCCCCCCCCCCCCCCTCATTGGAGGGATAGCCTTGTGCTCATGTGACCCCCCCCCTCATTGGAGGGATAGCCTTGTGCTCATGTGACCCGCCCCCCCCCCCTCATTGGAGGGATAGCCTTGTGCTCATGTGACCCCCCCCCCTCATTGGAGGGATAGCCTTGTGCTCATGTGACCCCCTTATTGGCCAGACAGCCCACTCCTGGTGTTAGTGCGGATGAAGTACACACAGGATGTTTACTTCTGGGAGGTGAAGCTTCCAGTGTTCTGTTTACTTGTATCCCCCATAAATGTGACCACAGAGCGGACCAGCTGCAACCACCATGTGCACCGCTCCCTGAGGGGATCCAGCTGCGTCCACCCCAAATCCTGACCTACAATATGTGGGGGCTGCACAGTATGGTGACCTGGACCATGCCGGTATCTCCTGTATATAATTATATACAGTCAGGTCCATAAATATTGGGACATGGACACAATGTAACATTTTTGGCTCTATACACCACCACAATGGAGGTGACATGAAGCAAGATGTGCTTTACCCGCAGACTGTCAGCTTTACCCACAGACTGTCAGCTTTACCCGCAGACTGTCAGCTGTAATCTGAGGGATTTACATCCACATCAGGTGACCGGTGCAGGAATTACAGCAGTTTGCATCTGTGCCTCCCACTTGTTAAGGGACCAGAAGTAATGGGACAATTGGCTTCTCGGCTGTCCCATGGCCGGTGTGTGTTATTCCCTCATTATCCCAATTACAATCAGCAGATACAAGGTCCAGAGGTCATCTCCAGTCTGCTATCTGCATTTGGAATCTGTTGCTGTCAACTCTCAAGATGAGATCCAAAGAGCGGTCACTATCAGTGAAGCCATCATTAGGCTGAAAAACACCACAAACCCATCAGAGAGATGGCAAAAACATCAGGCGCGGCCAAAACAACTGTTTGGAACATCCTTAAAAAGAAGGAACGCATCGGTGAGCTCAGCAACACCAAAAGACCTGGAAGACCACGGAAAACAACTGTGGTGGATGAGCGAAGAATTCTTTCCCTGGTGAAGAAAACCCCCTTCACAACAGTTGGCCGGATCAAGAACACTCTCCAGGAGGTAGGTGTATGTGTGTCAAAGTCAGCCATCAGGAGAAGACTTCACCAGAGTGAATACAGAGGGTTCACCACAAGATGGAAGCCATTGGGGAGCCTCAAACAGGAAGGCCAGATTAGAGTTTGCCAAACGACATCTAGAAAAGCCTTCACAGTTCTGGAACAACATCCTATGGACAGATGAGACCAAGACCAACTTGTACCAGAGTGATGGTAAGAGAAGAGTATGGAGAAGGAAAGGAACTGCTCATGATCCTAAGCATACCACCTCATCAGTGAAGCATGGTGGTGGTAGTGTCATGGCGTGGGCATGTATGGCGGCCAATGGAACTGCTTCTCTTGTATTTATTGATGATGTGACTGCTGACAGAAGCAGCCGGATGAATTCTGAAGGGTTTCGGGCAATATTATCTGCTCATATTCAGCCCAATGCTCCAGAACTCATTGGACGGCGCTTCACAGAGCAGATGGACAATGACCCAAAGCATACTGCAAAAGCAACCAAAGAGTGTAAGGGAAAGAAGTGGAATGTTCTGCAATGGCCGAGTCAATCCCCGGACCTGAATCCGATTGAGCATTTCACCTGCTGAAGACAAAACTGAAGGAAAAATGCCCCAAGAACAAGCAGGAGCTGAAGACAGTGGCAGTAGAGGCCGGGCAGAGCGTCACCAGGGATGAGACCAGCGTCTGGGGATGTCTATGCGTTCCAGACTTCAGGCTGTAACTGACTGCAAAGGATTCGCAACCAAGTATCAAAAAGTGAAAGTTTGATCTATTCTGTCCCATTACTTCTGGTCCCTTCACAAGTGGGAGGCACAGATGTAACTGCTGTAATTCCTGCACCGTTCACCTGATCTGGATGTAAATCCCTCAGATTACAGCTGACAGTCTGCGGGTAAAGCTGACAGTCTGCAGGTACAGCTGACAGTGTGCAGGTACAGCTGACAGTGTGCAGGTACAGCTGACAGTGTGCAGGTAAAGCACATCTTGTCCGCTTCATGTCACATCCATTGTGGTGGTGGATAGAGCCAGAAATGTTAGGATTGTGTCCATGTCCCAATATTTATGGACCTGACTGTATGTGCAGCTGGTATAACCTGGGCATCTCCTGTATATAACTATATATGTACAGCTGGTATAACCTGGGCATCTCCTGTATATAATTATATATGTACAGCTGGTATAACCCGGGCATCTCCTGTATATAGTTATATATGTACAGCTGGTATAACCCGGGCATCTCCTGTATATAGTTATATATGTACAGCTGGTATAACCTGGGCATCTCCTGTATATAGTTATATATGTACAGCTGGTATAACCTGGGCATCTCCTGTATATAACTATATATGTACAGCTGGTATAACCTGGGCATCTCCTGTATATAATTATATATGTACAGCTGGTATAACCCGGGCATCTCCTGTATATAGTTATATATGTACAGCTGGTATAACCCGGGCATCTCCTGTATATAGTTATATATGTACAGCTGGTATAACCTGGGCATCTCCTGGATTATAAGATTGCTCGTCTCCTATAAGGAAGGCTTTACTTCCCTGTAGTATGGTTGGAGGTGTTGGTTGTCAGTGTTTCCTGACTCTTTGGTTGGATTCTGGTCAGGTGACCTGTTTTGGGGTCTGTTTGGCGTTGAGGGCGGGTTTCCGTTTATTTCGCTGTGAATGTAATATTGATCGGGTGCAGTTTGGTGATGAATATTTTATGCGTTCTAATGTAAGGAAGAGTCGGCTGTAACATCCGTGTCCCCGGCGGGTGAGGCAATGTATGTGATTTGTGGCGTGTGCAGTAACACGGGAGCCGCTTCTTTCTAGGAATTCTCCTCCCTGCTTCTGATTACGGGATCCTCATGGCGTCCGGTCAACGCGGCGCTGTGATAACGTTCTGTTATAATCTGTTAATGGAGCGTTATATGTCATAAGGACGGGTGAAACGCGTGCAGTGTATTACACGGATGTGGTTATACCATGCCCGTGTGACATACGATGGTGAGGCCGCCGCTGCCGCCATGTTGTCCCCTCCCTGTACTGTAATGTGACCCGGCTCGCCGCCCGGCGCTCATTATGCTACAAGCCTCGGACATCCTCTCTGGGATTGTTTTATTGAACGCACCATTGGAACAATCCACGAGAGGGAAATTTGGCCGCCCTGTGTGGTTGGCGCGGCCGTGGCGCGCCGCCATCCCCTCCTCCATTTTGCAGCCTTTTCTCCCTTTACATTCTGATAAAATCAGATTACCTATTAGTCTCTGAGCTTTTTCAGCTCTGACGCGGGCTGCACTCGGTGTTTCCATGGCGACGCTGACGGTTCCCCCGGCACCGGGCGCAGATCCGTGTTTGTGTTATGGTAATGAACTTCGTGTGAGACATTTAATAATAATGTACAGAACTTCTTATTAAAACCGCACTCGCAGCGAGGTGATGACTCTGGCGTTTCGTAACCGCTCCAGATCCACGTATGGTATAGACGCAGCAGAGCAACCGGTGATAATCGCAGGGCTGATATCAGTCTCCATGTCCTCCCACAATTCCCAGCTCTCCTCATCCTGAGCGCATGAATGCAAGGTCAGAACTAAGCAGTGAAGACTGACACACTGCCAGAGAATAGGAGAGGGGAGTGACCTTCTATATAAAGGAATCGGAGCAGAGACACTGAAGTTTACGTAAAACCCAATATGTGGGGTAGTGGTGTGAGATCCGGTCAGGGAGTGGGGGGTAGAGACGACTCTGTGCCCCCCAGGGCGAGGAGCTGCTGAGAAGATGATTTCCTCATTCATGACTGAACCAGTCTAACCGCTGAGTAACTGATGTGTCAGCGGCACCTGTCACCGCGCATTCATCACAACCATGTGCCATGTTCAGCCTCTGTGACCTTACATGCAATGGCCAGGTTCTCCATGTCATCCCTCAAAGCCACCCCCCATGTTCAGGTTCTTAATGTCATCCCTCACTCCCCTCATGGTGAGGTTCTCCGTGCCATGCAACACTCCCCTCGTGATCGGGGTCTCCGTGACATCCGACATTCCCCTCGTGGTCAGGTTCTCAATGTTGTCGCTCACTCCCCTCGTGGTCAGGTTCTCAATGTTGTCGCTCACTCCCCTCGTGGTCAGGTTCTCCATGTTGTCGCTCACTCCCCTCGTGGTCAGGTTCTCCATGTTGTCGCTCACTCCCCTCGTGGTCAGGTTCTCCATGTTGTCGCTCACTCCCCTCGTGGTCAGGTTCTCCATGTTGTCCCTCACTCCCCTCGTGGTCAGGTTCTCCATGTTGTCCCTCACCCCCCATGCTTCATGTTCTCCATGCCATCCTCATGGCCAGGTTCTCCATGTCGTCCCTCAACCCCATTGACCACGGTTAGGTTCTTCATGTTGTCCCTCACACCCCTCATGGTCATATTCTCCATACCATCCGTCACTCTGCTCATGGTCAAGCTCTCCATGTTGTCCCTCACTCCCCTCATGGTCAAGTTATAGGTTCTCTGTGTTGTCCCTCACTCCCTTCATGGTTAGGTGCACCATGTTGTCCCTCACCTCCCCATGGTCAGGTTCTTCATGTCGTCATGTGTTTTTCAGACTGCAGGCATACTCCAGATTTATTATTCTGAAGGCTTTTCACACGGCTGATGAGCGCCCATAGAACGGGTAGACGTTAAGATGCTGGGATGGAGCAATGTCTGGTACCTGTGCCTCACCCTGTACCATATACCGCCACATAGATTTATGACTCTATTGATGAATCTCGGCTGTGTGTGACCCACTCATGTCCTTGCCCTCCAGGCTGGGAGCTGCTGGTCCTTGGCCTTGTAGTATTATAGTCCCTTCCTCCTCCTCTCACGTCCAGCTGTCAGGGTGGGGGAGGTGCACAGGAGCTTCAGAAACATGAGGCATCCAGTGTGAGGTCTCCTTGTCACGGCTGTGTCATGTATGACCCGTCACCCTACACACGGCGTATACAGGGGTCATGTATGACCCGTCACCCTACACACTGCGTATACAGGGGTCATGTATGACCCGTCACCCTACACACGGCGTATACAGGGGTCATGTATGTCACGTCACCCCACACGGTGTATACAGGGGTCCTGTATGACTGTCAGTAACAGTCCCTGGCGGCCATGACACCTGCCAGCGCTGTGAGATGAGCTGGCACCGGAGCTGCGCTGTGTGGGCGCGGAGGATGAGACGTGGGCGCTGGATGTGATTCATGAGGAATCTGTCGCCGTACTTCTCCTATGATGCCGGAGCCAGTTTGGCGCCGATATGTTGGCGTAATATTTACGGTAAATGACGCTCTGATCTTGAAATAATTCTCCATTTTGTGTCCTCTTCACAGGCGTCTCCTGGGCCCAGCGGGAGGTGACCGTCCAGCAGGGGCCCCTGTACCGCACCGTGGGCTCCCACATTACCATCTGGTGCAAGGTGAGCGGCTACCAGGGCCCCTCGGAGCAGAACTTCCAGTACTCCATCTACCTGCCGTCCGCCCCCGACAGGGAGGTCCAGATGGTCAGCACCCAGGACGCCTCCTTCTCCTACGCCATCTACAGCCAGCGGGTCCGCAGTGGTGACATCTACGTGGAGAGGGTGACCGGGGACCACAGCCTTCTACACATCCGCCAGCTGCAGGAACGGGACGCCGGAGAGTACGAGTGTCACACCCCCAACACCGACCCCAATTTCTACGGCAGCTACAGCGCCAAGGTCAACCTGAGCGGTAAGTGTCGCAGGCGGCGGCGCTGACTATGGGCTGAGGCTCGGCCTTCCTGCGCACCCTCGGAGCTGTGCGCCACCCCTCCCCCGGACGGCTGTGGCCTGGGGTGTAGTTAATGGTGTCTCCGGCACTCACATCTTCTCTGACGTCTCGCTATTGATTGCGGCTTCTTCCATCTCCTCTCGCTTCTTCACACAAACACTTTTGTTCTTAACTAATCATAAGACGAGGAGCGGCGGCCGCTGGCGTCTCTGAATGTGACTGGGGCGGAGGAGGCTCCCACAGAGCATCTACTGGTCACACAAGCAGATATGATCCAGGTCAGGCCCCCCCAGCGCCGGGGTCTTGCATCTGGCTGTAGCCTCCATCACTGACGCCCCCTCCCAGGTTACAGATGGGGAACGCTCCCCCTCCTCTGCACGACACATTCCCAGCTGGCACATAAATAGTTAATGGGACATTTTCTGGAACACTTTCCACCCCCGGCCGCCGCTTTTAGAGAGAAGCTCCAGGGAATCTGGTGTGAGAGGCGAGGGGGCAGATGGCCGACAGCTGGAGACAGTCAGAGGGAAGGGACGCTCCAGGAGGGGGAGCGGGTGGTGGCAGCAGCCATACCAGTGCCCACCACAGCTGCCTGAGATGCCTGCAGTGCAGGGAGGGGACGCCCATTATACACAGGAGGACTGCAGCGGGGAGGGGACACCCATCATACACAGGGGGACTGCAGCGGGGAGGGGACACCCATCATACACAGGGGGACTGCAGGGAGGGCCATCTGTAAAATGAAAGGTGGAATCTGATTGGCACCTTCCCTCCTCTGCCCGCGCCCTGGCACCTTCCCTCCTCTGCCCACGCCCTGTCTGGCAGCCGGTCATTTATCTTTTCATTACAGATCTGCTTTATGTCTGGAGCGGAAGCTGCTTTGTCTTCTGGCGGCTGCTGTGCGCTGGCAGTTGACGAGTTAATTTGTGCCCCCCTCCCCCACGGCTTTATTAAATGAGGATGGATTGGCGAGGATGGAGCATGATTACATGTTCTTATCGTCCTCCACCTGGGGGTCTGGGCCCCTGAGCCTCGCAAACCCCACCTAATGCTAAAGGAGCCTGAGAGGATAGACGGGGTGAGCCCACCAAGTATGGGGGGGCCTGACAAGTGTATAATGTGTATGGGGGTCTCCCAACTCAGAGCGGAGGGGTCCTGAGGAAGGGTGGGGAGAGAGCGGAGGGGTCCTGAGGAAGGGCGGGGGAGAGAGCGGAGGGGTCCTGAGGAAGGGCGGGGGGAGAGCGGAGGGGTCCTGAGGAAGGGCGGGGGGAGAGCGGAGGGGTCCTGAGGAAGGGCGGGGGGGAGAGCGGAGGGGTCCTGAGGAAGGGCGGGGGAGAGCGGAGGGGTCCTGAGGAAGGGCGGGGGGGAGAGCGGAGGGGTCCTGAGGAAGGGCGGGGGGGGAGAGCGGAGGGGTCCTGAGGAAGGGGCGGGGGGGAGAGCGGAGGGGTCCTGAGAAGGGCGGGGGGTGAGAGCGGAGGGGTCCTGAGGAAGGGCGGGGGGGAGAGCGGAGGGGTCCTGAGGAAGGGCGGGGGGAGCGGAGGGGTCCTGAGGAAGGCGGGGGGGAGAGCGGAGGGTCCTGAGGAAGGGCGGGGGGGAGAGCGGAGGGGTCCTGAGGAAGGGCGGGGGGGGGAGAGCGGAGGGGTCCTGAGGAGGGCGGGGGGGGAGAGCGGAGGGGTCCTGAGGAAGGGCGGGGGGGAGAGCGGAGGGGTCCTGAGGAAGGGCGGGGGGGGAGAGCGGAGGGGTCCTGAGGAAGGGCGGGGGGGGAGAGCGGAGGGGTCCTGAGGAAGGGCGGGGGGAGAGCGGAGGGGTCCTGAGGAAGGGCGGGGGGGAGAGCGGAGGGGTCCTGAGGAAGGGCGGGGGGGAGAGCGGAGGGGTCCTGAGGAGGGCGGGGGGGAGAGCGGAGGGGTCCTGAGGAAGGGCGGGGGGGAGAGCGGAGGGGTCCTGAGGAAGGGCGGGGGGGAGAGCGGAGGGGTCCTGAGGAAGGGCGGGGGGGAGAGCGGAGGGGTCCTGAGGAAGGGCGGGGGGGAGAGCGGAGGGGTCCTGAGGAAGGGCGGGGGGGAGAGCGGAGGGGTCCTGAGGAAGGGCGGGGGGGAGAGCGGAGGGGTCCTGAGGAAGGGCGGGGGGGGAGAGCGGAGTGGTCCTGAGGAAGGGGCGGGGGGGGCGAGAGCGGAGTGGTCCTGAGGAAGGGCGGGGGGGGCGAGAGCGGAGTGGTCCTGAGGAAGGGCGGGGAGGGGTCCTGAGGAAGGGCGGGGGGAGAGCGGAGGGGTCCTGAGGAAGGGTTGAGGGGTCCTGAGGAAGGGCGGGGGGAGGGCGGAGGGGTCCTGAGGAAGGGCGGGGGGGAGAGCGGAGGGGTCCTGAGGAAGGGTTGAGGGGTCCTGAGGAAGGGCGGGGGGAGGGCGGAGGGGTCCTGAAGAAGGGCGGGGGGGAGAGCGGAGGCAGGCATACTGCAGATTTATTGTTCTGAAGGCTTTTCACACGGCTGATGAGCGCCCATAGAACGGGTAGACGTTAAGATGCTGGGATGGAGCAATGTCTGGTACCTGTGCCTCACCCTGTACCATATACCGCCACATAGATTTATGACTCTGTTGATGAATCTCGGCTGTGTGTGACCCACTCATGTCCTTGCCCTCCAGGCTGGGAGCTGCTGGTCCTTGTAGTAATATAGTCCCTTCCTCCTCCTCTCACGTCCAGCTGTCAGGGTGGGGGAGGTGCGCAGGGGCTTCAGAAACATGAGGAATCCAGTGTGAGGTCTCCTTGTCACGGCTGTGTCATGTATGACCCGTCACCCTACACACGGCGTATACAGGGGTCATGTATGACCCGTCACCCTACACACGGCGTATACAGGGGTCACGTATGACATGTCACCCCACACACGGCGTATACAAGGGGGTCACGTATGACATGTCACCCCACACACGGCGTATACAGGGGGGGGTCACGTATGACATGTCACCCCACACACGGCGTATACAGGGGGGGGTCACATATGACATGTCACCCCACACACGGCGTATACAGGGGGGGTCACGTATGACATGTCACCCCACACACGGCGTATACAGGGGGGGGTCACGTATGACATGTCACCCCACACACGGCGTATACAGGGGTCACGTATGACATGTCACCCCACACACGGCGTATACAGGGGGGGTCACGTATGTCATGTCACCCACTCCACACATGGCATTTACAGGGGTCACGTATGTCATGTCACCCCACATGGCGTACACAGGGGCAGGGGGCAGAGCGGAGGGGTCCTGAGGGAAGGGTGGGGGGGAGAGCGGAGGAGACCTGGGGAAGAGCGGAGGGGTCCTGAGGGAAGGGCGGGGGGATAGCGGAGGAGACCGGGGGGAGAGCGGAGGAGACCTGGGGAAGGGCAGGGGGGAGAGCGGAGGAGACCTGGGGAAGGGCGGGGGGGAGAGCAGAGGGGTCCTGAGGAAGGGCGGGGGGGGGGGAGAGCGGAGGGGTCCTGAGGAAGGGCGGGGGGAGAGCGGAGGGGTCCTGAGGAAGGGCGGGGGGGAGAGCGGAGGGGTCCTGAGGAAGGGCGGGGGGGAGAGCGGAGGGGTCCTGAGGAAGGGGGGGGGGGAGAGCGGAGGGGTCCTGAGGAAGGGGGGGGAGAGCGGAGGGGTCCTGAGGAAGGGGGGGGGGAGAGCGGAGGGGTCCTGAGGAAGGGGGGGGGGGGAGAGCGGAGGGGTCCTGAGGAAGGGGGGGGAGAGCGGAGGGGTCCTGAGGAAGGGGGGGGGGGGGGAGAGCGGAGGGGTCCTGAGGAAGGGCGGGGGGGGAGAGCGGAGGGGTCCTGAGGAAGGGGGGGGGGGAGAGCGGAGGGGTCCTGAGGAAGGGGGGGGGGGAGAGCGGAGGGGTCCTGAGGAAGGGGGGGGGGGGAGAGCGGAGGGGTCCTGAGGAAGGGGGGGGGGGAGGGGAGGCTGAGGAGGGGGGGGGGAGAGCGGAGGGGTCCTGAGGAAGGGGGGGGGGAGAGCGGAGGGGTCCTGAGAAGGGGGGGGGAGAGCGGAGGGGTCCTGAGGAAGGGGGGGGGGGGGAGAGCGGAGGGGTCCTGAGGAAGGGCGGGGGGAGAAGCGGAGGGGTCCTGGGGAAGGGGGGGGGGGAATGGAGGGGTCCTGGGGAAGAACGGGGGGGGGGGGGATGGAGGGGTCCTGGGGAAAGGGGGTGGAGGGGTGTGGTAGACGGGGGTACATAAGGTTCCTGGCAGCACGGTGCCTCCTCTCCCATTGACCAGACGTGCGGGGGGCAGCAGCTGTTGAAGGTCCCTTCTCTTCCCGCTAACGTACAGGATGTGTAACTGTTTGTTCTAGTCCAGTTCGTGGGGTTTGGGGGTTCAGGTTCTTGTAAGGCACTATCGCCCTGTTACGGGGGTGCCCCCATTATCAGGACTGATGGGGGGACCCCTGCTCTGACCGTTTCCTCTGTCCGCAGTGATCCCTGACACGCTGCTCGTCTCGTCCTCGGCTCAGACCCTGCAGAAGGTTGAGGGGGGCTCCCTGCAGCTCTCGTGTGACGTTTCCCACAGCACCCTCCAGCACACCCACATTTCCGTGTCATGGTACCGCAAGAATGGCGAGCAAACGGAGGAGGTGATCACCCTGACCCGAGAGTTCACCCTGCGCCCTGGTTCGTCCTACACTCAGCGCTTCTCGGTGGGCGACGTCCAGCTGAACAAAGTGGGGAACAGCACCTTCCGCCTGACCATGTACAACCTGCACCCGTCTGACCAGGGGGAGTACTACTGCCAGGGGGCCGAGTGGATAGAGGACCCCGACCGATCCTGGTTCACTATGACCACCAAACACTCCGAGGGGTCAGAGGTCATTGTCCAAGCAACAGGTAAAAATGGAGGGAAAGCTGGGGACATGGGGCTGTGACAACTCCTGATGTGATATATGGGCAGGCTGTCAGCAGCAGTATAGGGGATAGCCGTAGTCTACACCCTGGTCACTATGGGACAATCTCTCTCTTATAGATAAGGAATTCAATGTGCGTCTGGAGACGGACCGCCGTATGTACAGCGCAGGGGAGGCCGCGGAGCTGCGCTGCATCATTGAGGCTCAGAACGCAGCTGACCGCATATTCGCGGTGTCCTGGGCCTTTAACAGCTCACTAATCGCCAGTCTGAGCCCCGGCGGGGTGGCCACCCTGACCGGAGACTACAGCCAGAGGGAGGGTCACGGAGAGGTGCGCGTGGCCCGGGACAGTGACAGCATCTTCTCCCTCAAGATCTTTCGGCTTCGTCCAGAAGATAGCGGCAAATACAACTGCAGAGTGACGGAGAGGGAGAAGTCGGCGTCCGGCGAAATGGCGGACCGCGACAGCAAAAGACCGAAGAACATCCCCATCACTGTCTCAGCCCTGAGTAAGCTGCCTTCTCCATGTCTGTCCCCCATGTGAGCGACCCATCTCCATGTCTGTCCCCCATGCGAGCGGGCCTTCTCCATGTCTGTCCCCCATGTGAGCGGGCCTTCTCCATGTCTGTCCCCCATGTGAGCGACCCATCTCCATGTCTGTCCCCCATGTGAGCGGGCCTTCTCCATGTCTGTCCCCCATGTGAGCGGGGCCTTCCTCCATGTCTGTCCCCCATGTGAGCGACCCATCTCCATGTCTGTCCCCCATGTGAGCGGCCTTCTCCATGTCTGTCCCCCATGTGAGCGGGCCTTCTCCATGTCTGTCCCCCATGTGAGCGGGCCTTCTCCATGTCTGTCCCCCATGTGAGCGGGCCTTCTCCATGTCTGTCCCCCAGGTGAGCGGGCCTTCTCCGTGTCTGTCCCCCATGTGAGCGGGCCTTCTCCGTGTCTGTCCCCCATGTGAGCGGGCCTTCTCCGTGTCTGTCCCCCATGTGAGCGGGCCTTCTCCGTGTCTGTCCCCCATGTGAGCGGGCCTTCTCCGTGTCTGTCCCCCATGTGAGCGGGCCTTCTCCGTGTCTGTCCCCCATGTGAGCGGGCCTTCTCCGTGTCTGTCCCCCATGTGAGCGGGCCTTCTCCGTGTCTGTCCCCCATGTGAGCGGGCCTTCTCGTGTCTGTCCCCCATGTGAGCGGGCCTTCTCCGTGTCTGTCCCCCATGTGAGCGGGCCCTTCTCCGTGTCGTCCCCATGTGAGCGGGCCTTCTCCGTGTCGTCCCCCATGTGAGCGGGCTCTCCGTGTCTGTCCCCCATGTGAGCGGGCCTTCTCCGTGTCTGTCCCCCATGTGAGGCGGGCCTTCTCCGTGTCTGTCCCCCCATGTGAGCGGGCCTTCTCCGTGTCTGTCCCCATGTGAGCGGGGCCTTCTTCTCCGTGTCTGTTCCCCAATGTGAGCGGGCCGTCCTCCTGGTCTGTCTCCCCATGTGGAGCGGGGCCGTTCCGTTCTGTACCCCTCCTGTCACCGGGGCTCCTCCCTGTCTGTCCCCTCCTGTCACCGGGGCTCCTCCCTGTCTGTCCCCCCCCTGTCACCGGGCTCCTCCCTGTCTGTCCCCCTCCTGTCACCGGGGCTTCCTCCCTGTCTGTCCCCCTCCTGTCACCCGGGCTCCTCCCTGTCTGTCCCCCTCCTGTCACCGGGGCTCCTCCCTGTCTGTCCCCCTCCTGTCACCGGGGCTCCTCCCTGTCTGTCCCCCTCCTGTCACCGGGGCTCCTCCCTGTCTGTCCCCCTCCTGTCACCGGGGCTCCTCCCTGTCTGTCCCCCTCCTGTCACCGGGGCTCCTCCCTGTCTGTCCCCCTCCTGTCACCGGGGCTCCTCCCTGTCTGTCCCCCTCCTGTCACCGGGCTCCTCCCTGTCTGTCCCCCTCCTGTCACCGGGGCTCCTCCCTGTCTGTCCCCCTCCTGTCACCGGGGCTCCTCCCTGTCTGTCCCCCTCCTGTCACCGGGGCTCCTCCCTGTCTGTCCCCCTCCTGTCACCGGGGCTCCTCCCTGTCTGTCCCCCTCCTGTCACCGGGGCTCCTCCCTGTCTGTCCCCCTCCTGTCACCGGGGCTCCTCCCTGTCTGTCCCCCTCCTGTCACCGGGGCTCCTCCCTGTCTGTCCCCCTCCTGTCACCGGGGCTCCTCCCTGTCTGTCCCCCTCCTGTCACCGGGGCTCCTCCCTGTCTGTCCCCCTCCTGTCACCGGGGCTCCTCCCTGTCTGTCCCCCTCCTGTCACCGGGGCTCCTCCCTGTCTGTCCCCCTCCTGTCACCGGGGCTCCTCCCTGTCTGTCCCCCTCCTGTCACCGGGGCTCCTCCCTGTCTGTCCCCTCCTGTCACCGGGGCTCCTCCCTGTCTGTCCCCCTCCTGTCACCGGGGCTCCTCCCTGTCTGTCCCCCTCCTGTCACCGGGGCTCCTCCCTGTCTGTCCCCCTCCTGTCACCGGGGCTCCTCCCTGTCTGTCCCCCTCCTGTCACCGGGGCTCCTCCCTGTCTGTCCCCCTCCTGTCACCGGGGCTCCTCCCTGTCTGTCCCCCTCCTGTCACCGGGGCTCCTCCCTGTCTGTCCCCCTCCTGTCACCGGGGCTCCTCCCTGTCTGTCCCCCTCCTGTCACCGGGGCTCCTCCTGTCTGTCCCCCTCCTGTCACCGGGGCTCCTCCCTGTCTGTCCCCCTCCTGTCACCGGGGCTCCTCCCTGTCTGTCCCCCTCCTGTCACCGGGGCTCCTCCCTGTCTGTCCCCCTCCTGTCACCGGGGCTCCTCCCTGTCTGTCCCCCTCCTGTCACCGGGGCTCCTCCCTGTCTGTCCCCCTCCTGTCACCGGGGCTCCTCCCTGTCTGTCCCCCTCCTGTCACCGGGGCTCCTCCCTGTCTGTCCCCCCCCTGTCACCGGGGCTCCTCCCTGTCTGTCCCCCCCCTGTCACCGGGGCTCCTCCCTGTCTGTCCCCCCCCCTGTCACCGGGGCTCCTCCCTGTCTGTCCCCCCCCTGTCACCGGGGCTCCTCCCTGTCTGTCCCCCCCCTGTCACCGGGGCTCCTCCCTGTCTGTCCCCCCCCTGTCACCGGGGCTCCTCCCTGTCTGTCCCCCCCCTGTCACCGGGGCTCCTCCCTGTCTGTCCCCCCCCTGTCACCGGGGCTCCTCCCTGTCTGTCCCCCCCCTGTCACCGGGGCTCCTCCCTGTCTGTCCCCCCCCTGTCACCGGGGCTCCTCCCTGTCTGTCCCCCCCCTGTCACCGGGGCTCCTCCGGGTCTGCCCCCCTCCTGTCACCGGGGCTCCTCCGGGTCTGCCCCCCTCCTGTCACCGGGGCTCCTCCGGGTCTGCCCCCCCTCCTGTCACCGGGGCTCCTCCGGGTCTGCCCCCCTCCTGTCACCGGGGCTCCTCCGGGTCTTTCACCCATCCTGGGGTCGGATGTAAATGTTTCTTGTGTCTGTCTCTTCCTCATTTGCAGAGACCTCTGTTACGGTCACGGTGTTGGCGAACTCCAGCTCGGTCCTGGAAGGCTCCCGCATCTTCTTGACTTGTTTGGTGGCCTCACTGTTTGGGCCACAGAGCCGCATATCTGCCTCATGGCACCTCCAGGATGCACAAAACCGCCAGAGAGAGGTCATCCAGCAGGATCGGGATGGAGTGACCTGGGCGAGCCAGGCGTACCGAGAACGAGCCAGTAGCGGAGGTCTGCGGATGGTGAGGTCCGGCTCCGACACCTTCACCCTAGAGCTGGAGAGCAGCCAGCGCCAAGATGCTGGCTCCTACGAGTGCCGCGTCACAGAGTGGCTGCCCAGCTATGACGGAGATTGGCAGAGGCTGGGCGAGAGGTCCGCCAGGACCAGTGTGGACGTCACCTCGCTAGGTGAGTCACCAAGCTCCATAAGGTAGCACAACCGCTTCTACTCCAGTCACATCCAGTGCTGCCTCTTGTGCGGACGGGCAGAGCTCTGCACTGACCTGGAATTCAGCATCATGGGCCCCATGCTCTGTGGAGACCCTGAACAAGCAGCATAATCTGAGGTCAGAGTAGTATTAGGATAGAAGAGGGCAGAAACGTGAGTGCAGCTCTGGATGTGATGTATACATGGGGGCAGGTCAGTTCATTAACCGCACCTATCATGGCGTGAAGCCACCGCTCACATCTACATGGGGGTGATGAAGAAGCTCAGGGCCCTGTCAGGATAGTTGTGGCTGCAGCTCTGGATGTGACTGGAGCATCAGACATCACGGTGATATCTGTGCGACGGTTCTACCTGAAATTGTGGCACCGGTCCATGATGAGTGTGTGGAACGTGCTGTCCGCTCACTACCACTGCAGACAATAAGCATAAGTGGCGTGGCTGAGTGACCACGAGCAATGTCTGTCGGCAGAGACCGCAGAGGCGAGCCACTGAGAGAGCAACAAGGAGCGAGAGAGACAGTAACCGCCATGAGATCAGAGTCATGTGACACCAGCAGAGCCGAGGACGCTACAGTCACATAGAGGGATCAGCACAGAGGATTTCAGGAGAGGAGTGTGCTGATCCTGTGGAGGTGACAGGGTGAGAGTTACATAGTGGAAGGAGCAGGGTCCTCCCAGCAGCACAGAGGATTTCAGGAGAGCACATAGGGTGAGAGTTACATAGTGGAAGGCGCAGGGTCCCAGCAGCACAGAGGATTTCAGGAGAGGAGCGTGCTGATCTGGTGGAGGTTACAGGATGAGAGTTACATAGTGGAAGGAGCAGGGTTTTCCCAGCAGCACAGAGTATTTCAGGAGAGGAGCGTGCTGATCCTGTGGAGGTGACAGGATGAGAGTTACACAGTGGAAGGAGCAGGGTCCTCCCAGCAGCACAGAGGATTTCAGGAGAGGAGTGTGCTGATCTTGTGGAGGTGACAGGATGAGAGTTACATAGTGGAAGGAGCAGGGTCCTCCCAGCAGCACAGAGGATTTCAGGAGACCAGTGTGCTGATCTTGTGGAGGTGACGGGATGAGAGTTACATAGTGGAAGGAGCAGGGTCCTTCCAGCAGCACAGAGGATTTCAGGATTCCTACGTGTTAATTCTCTTCTTCTTCTTCCTCCTGCAGAGACGGGTTTTGCGGTGACGGCCATCACCCGCACCCCTGGTGTCAGCTACTATGACTCTTTTGACCTTCAGTGCATCCTGAAGCCTCACTATCCGCCCTGGGTGGGCATCTCGGTGACCTGGCGATTCCAGCCGGCCAGCGGAGGGGACAGCCATGACCTGGTGACGTTCAGCCGCTCCGGCGGGGTGCAGTGGGGTGACCGAGCTGGCAACTTCCGAGGCCGCAGCATTGTGGAGAAAACCGACTCCAGCCACAACGTGCGTCTGAGCGTCAGCCGGGCCAGCGACTCCGAGGCCGGGAAGTACCAGTGCGTGGCCGAGCTGTGGAGACGGGACTACAACTCCAGCTGGAGCCGCCTGGCAGAGAGAACCTCCAACCTGCTGGAGATCCGAGTCCAGCGACCAGGTGAGAGACGTCTGCCATCCTGTGCCACACAGAGCCGGGCGTGGCCCTCACCGTCAGACTGGTAAATCCAGATCTACACCCCCTAGTGATGAGAGACGCCTGTGTGTAATAGGACACCACTACCTCTGCTACCTGTGTACTCCACAGAGCCGCATAACATCCACTATACACACAGCATAACATCCGCTATACAGACAGCATAACCCGCCACATAACATCTACTATACAGACAGCATAACCCGCCACATAACATCCACTATACAGACAGTATAACCCGCCACATAACATCCGCTATACAGACAGCATAACATCCACTATACAGACAGCATAACGTGCCACATAACATCCACTATACAGACAGCATAACCCGCCACATAACATCCACTATACACACAGCATAACCCGCCACATACCATCCACTATACAGACAGCATAACCCGCCACATACCATCCACTATACAGACAGCATAACCCGCCACATACCATCCACTATACAGACAGCATAACCCGCCACATACCATCCACTATACACACAGCATAACCCGCCGCATAACATCCACTATACAGACAGCATAACCCGCCACATAACATCCACTATACAGACAGCATAACATCCACTATACAGACAGCATAACCCGCCACATAACATCCACTATACAGACAGCATAACCCGCCACATAACATCCACTATACACACAGCATAACCCGCCACATAACATCCACTATACAGACAGCATAACATCCACTATACAGACAGCATAACCCGCCACATAACATCCACTATACAGACAGCATAACCCGCCACATAACATCCACTATACAGACAGCATAACATCCACTATACAGACAGCATAACATCCACTATACAGACAGCATAACCCGCCACATAACATCCACTATACAGACAGCATAACCCGCCACATAACATCCACTATACAGACAGCATAACATCCACTATACAGACAGCATAACATCCACTATACAGACAGCATAACATCCACTATACAGACAGCATAACCCGCCACATAACATCCACTATACACACAGCATAACCCGCCACATAACATCCACTATACACACAGCATAACCCGCCACATAACATCCACTATACAGACAGCATAACATCCACTATACAGACAGCATAACATCCACTATACAGACAGCATAACATCCACTATACAGACAGCATAACATCCACTATACAGACAGCATAACCCGCCACATAACATCCACTATACAGACAGCATAACCCGCCACATAACATCCACTATACAGACAGCATAACATCCACTATACAGACAGCATAACCCGCCACATAACATCCACTATACAGACAGCATAACCCGCCACATAACATCCACTATACAGACAGCATAACCCGCCACATAACATCCACTATACAGACAGCATAACATCCACTATACAGACAGCATAACATCCACTATACAGACAGCATAACATCCACTATACACACAGCATAACCCGCCACATTGCCCCTCTCTCAGCAGTCTCTCTCCTCCCTGCTGTCTCTCCATCATCCCCCCCTCTCTCAGCAGTCTCTCCTCCTCCCTGCTGTCTCTCCAGCATCCCCCCCTCTCTCAGCAGTCTCTCCTCCTCCCTGCTGTCTCTCCAGCATCCCCCCCTCTCTCAGCAGTCTCTCTCCTCCTCCCTGCTGTCTCTCCATCATTGCCCCCTCTCTCAGCAGTCTCTCCTCCTCCCTGCTGTCTCTCCAGCATTACCCCCTCTCTCAGCAGTCTCTCCTCCTTCCTGCTGTCTCTCTCCATCATTGCCCCCTCTCTCAGCAGTCTCTCCTCCTCCCTGCTGTCTCTCCATCATTGCCCCCTCTCTCAGCAGTCTCTCCTCCTCCCTGCTCTCTCTCCATCATTGCCCCCTCTCTCAGCAGTCTCTCCATCATTGCCCCCTCTCTCAGCAGTCTCTCCTCCTCCCTGCTGTCTCTCCAGCATCCCCCCCTCTCTCAGCAGTCTCTCCTCCTCCCTGCTGTCTCTCCATCATTGCCCCCTCTCTCAGCAGTCTCTCTAATCCTCCCTGCTGTCTCGCCAGCATTCCCCCCTCTCTCAGCAGTCTCTCTCCTCCCTGCTGTCTCTCCATCATCCCCCCCTCTCTCAGCAGTCTCTCCTCCTCCCTGCTGTCTCTCCATCATTGCCCCCTCTCTCAGCAGTCTCTCTCCTCCCTGCTGTCTCGCCAGCATTCCCCCCTCTCTCAGCAGTCTCTCTCCTCCCTGCTGTCTCTCCATCATCCCCCCCTCTCTCAGCAGTCTCTCCTCCTCCCTGCTGTCTCTCCAGCATCCCCCCCTCTCTCAGCAGTCTCTCCTCCTCCCTGCTGTCTCTCCATCATTGCCCCCTCTCTCAGCAGTCTCTCTCCTCCCTGCTGTCTCTCCAGCATTCCCCCCTCTCTCAGCAGTCTCTCTCCTCCCTGCTGTCTCTCCATCATCCCCCCCCTCTCTCAGCAGTCTCTCTCCTCCCTGCTGTCTCTCTCCAGCATTGCCCCCTCTCTCAGCAGTCTCTCCTCCTTCCTGCTGTCTCTCTCCAGCATTGCCCCCTCTCTCAGCAGTCTCTCCTCCTTCCTGCTGTCTCTCCATCATCGCCCCCTCTCTCAGCAGTCTCTCCTCCTCCCAGCTGTCTCTCCAGCATCCCCCCCTCTCTCAGCAGTCTCTCCTCTTCCCTGCTGTCTCTCCAGCATCCCCCCCTCTCTCAGCAGTCTCTCCTCCTCCCTGCTGTCTCTCCAGCATCCCCCCCTCTCTCAGCAGTCTCTCCTCCTCCCTGCTGTCTCTCCATCATTGCCCCCTCTCTCAGCAGTCTCTCCTCCTCCCTGCTCTCTCTCCATCATTGCCCCCTCTCTCAGCAGTCTCTCCTCCTCCCTGCTGTCTCTCCATCATTGCCCCCTCTCTCAGCAGTCTCTCCTCCTCCCTGCTGTCTCTCCAGCATCCCCCCCTCTCTCAGCAGTCTCTCCTCCTTCCTGCTGTCTCTCCATCATCGCCCCCTCTCTCAGCAGTCTCTCCTCCTCCTGCTGTCTCTCCAGCATCCCCCCCTCTCTCAGCAGTCTCTCCTCCTCCCTGCTGTCTCTCCAGCATCCCCCCCTCCTCTGGAAGCCATTAGTCGCGCCCCCCTGGATGTCCCGGCTCGGTTATAATGTTCGCTCTGCGTCCAGGGGAATGGTTCCTGATTATTACGGATTCATCCCCATAGATGGGGGAGGGGCTGATAAGCGCACCATGAGCTCTCCGGTTATGGAGATGATATCACCCGCTCTAGATTCAGCTTTTGAACCAGATGTGATTTGTACCTTGGAGGAGGGTAATGGGGCGAGGCGGATGGGTCCCTTCTGGTGCCCTTATTTATCAAGCTACAGCGCCCCCCTCCACCTGGGGCAGCCACATGACCTCGCACCTGTAGATGGACAGGATGGTCGTCCTATGTGCAAAAATATGACCTGTCTATATGGGATCCAGTGATCCCGGTGAATATAGGGTCCATGTTTACTGATCCCGGTGTATATAGGGTCCATCTTTACTGATCCCAGTGTGTATATAGGGTCCATGTTTACTGATCCCAGTGTATATAGGGTCCATCTTTACTGATCCCAGTGTGTATATAGGGTCCATGTTTACTGATCCCAGTGTATATAGGGTCCATCTTTACTAATCCCGGTGTGTGTATAGGGTCCATCTTTACTGATCCCGGTGTGTGTATAGGGTCCATCTTACTGATCCCGGTGTATATAGGGTCCATCTTTACTGATCCCAGTGTATATAGGGTCCATCTTTACTGATCCCGGTGTATATAGGGTCCATATTTACTGATCCCGCTGTATATAGTGTCCATATTTACTGATCCCGCTGTATATAGGGTCCATGTTTACTGATCCCGGTGAATATAGGGTCCATGTTTACTGATCCCGCTGTATATAGGGTCCATGTTTACTGATCCCGGTGAATATAGGGTCCATCTTTACTGATCCCAGTGTGTATATAGGGTCCATGTTTACTGATCCCAGTGTATATAGGGTCCATCTTTACTGATCCCAGTGTGTATATAGGGTCCATGTTTACTGATCCCAGTGTATATAGGGTCCATCTTTACTAATCCCGGTGTGTGTATAGGGTCCATCTTTACTGATCCCGGTGTGTGTATAGGGTCCATCTTTACTGATCCCGGTGTATATAGGGTCCATGTTTACTGATCCCAGTGTATATAGGGTCCATCTTTACTGATCCCGGTGTATATAGGGTCCATATTTACTGATCCCGCTGTATATAGTGTCCATATTTACTGATCCCGCTGTATATAGGGTCCATGTTTACTGATCCCGGTGAATATAGGGTCCATGTTTACTGATCCCGCTGTATATAGGGTCCATGTTTACTGATCCCGGTGTATATAGGGTCCATCTTTACTGATCCCAGTGTGTATATAGGGTCCATGTTTACTGATCCCAGTGTATATAGGGTCCATCTTTACTGATCCCAGTGTGTATATAGGGTCCATGTTTACTGATCCCAGTGTATATAGGGTCCATCTTTACTAATCCCGGTGTGTGTATAGGGTCCATCTTTACTGATCCCGGTGTGTGTATAGGGTCCATCTTTACTGATCCCGGTGTATATAGGGTCCATCTTTACTGATCCCAGTGTATATAGGGTCCATCTTTACTGATCCCGGTGTATATAGGGTCCATATTTACTGATCCCGCTGTATATAGTGTCCATATTTACTGATCCCGCTGTATATAGGGTCCATGTTTACTGATCCCGGTGAATATAGGGTCCATGTTTACTGATCCCGCTGTATATAGGGTCCATGTTTACTGATCCCGGTGTATATAGGGTCCATCTTTACTGATCCCAGTGTGTATATAGGGTCCATGTTTACTGATCCCAGTGTATATAGGGTCCATCTTTACTGATCCCAGTGTGTATATAGGGTCCATGTTTACTGATCCCAGTGTATATAGGGTCCATCTTTACTAATCCCGGTGTGTGTATAGGGTCCATCTTTACTGATCCCGGTGTGTGTATAGGGTCCATCTTTACTGATCCCCGGTGTATATAGGGTCCATGTTTACTGATCCCAGTGTATATAGGGTCCATCTTTACTGATCCCGGTGTATATAGGGTCCATATTTACTGATCCCGCTGTATATAGTGTCCATATTTACTGATCCCGCTGTATATAGGGTCCATGTTTACTGATCCCGGTGAATATAGGGTCCATGTTTACTGATCCCGCTGTATATAGGGTCCATGTTTACTGATCCCGGTGAATATAGGGTCCATCTTTACTGATCCCAGTGTATATAGGGTCCATGTTTACTGATCCCGGTGTATATAGGGTCCATGTATAGTGATCCCCCTGTATATAGGGCCATTTGTACTGATCCCGGTGTATATAGGGTCCATGTTTACTGATCCCCATGTATATAGTGTCCATGTTTACTGATCCCGGTGTATATAGGGTCCATGTATAGTGATCCCCCTGTATATAGGGCCATTTGTACTGATCCCGGTGTATATAGGGTCCATGTTTACTGATCCCGGTGTATATAGGGTCCATGTATAGTGATCCCCCTGTATATAGGGCCATTTGTACTGATCCCCATGTATATAGTGTCCATGTTTACTGATCCCGGTGTATATAGGGTCCATGTATAGTGATCCCCCTGTATATAGGGCCATTTGTACTGATCCCGGTGTATATAGGGTCCTCATTAACATAAGATGTGGATCGGTTGTGTTATCTTCTCCCTATTTCTGCGCAGCCCTCGGTCTCCTACGCCCACTCCTCGGGACTCTGTGCCTCTGGTTCCCCTGGAAACGTGGGTCTGCTTAGCAACGGTTGCCTGGCAGGGAAGTGACTGCAGTCTGCGGGTCCCAGTATCAATGGGGAAAGCTCGGGGCGAGGAGATGTGTCCCGCATCCCCCACCATCAGCTGCAGGATTATACTGACTGTATAGCGTCACCCAGCTTTCCCGGGACCCTGAATGATGAATACACGTGGATTGTCGCCCACCTTTCCCAGAGACCACGGCAATCCACCTTATTACACAGCGGTATGTGAGGAGCCTGGAAAAGCTGGGTGACAGTGAGCTGTAGCCTGCAGTGGTCTCTCCCAGCATTCCCAGTCTGTAGGAGGCAGGGTTACATTTCCTCCTGGTTGGGGGTCATTATTCTCACGGTTGTGCCCCGTCCTGTCTTTCAGTGTCGCGGCTGCAGATCAGTAAGGGGAAGCGCTTGGTGGCGGTGGTGGAGGGCTCATCGGTGACCCTGACCTGCGCGGTGCGCTCTCAGAGTACCCAGGACTCCCGCTTCTCAGTGCTGTGGTTCGCTCAGGAGCCCTCGGGTGCTGACGGGAGGCTGATTGTGCGCAGCGGGGCCGGCATGGAGTATGGCACTTACACCGAGGAGGCGGATCTGAAGAACCGGCTGCAGCTGGAGGAGCTGACCCCCGGAAACTACACACTCACCCTGCTAGGGGCCCGGAGGGAGGACAGCGGCAGCTACTACTGCCAGGTGGAGGAGTGGGTGCTCGACCCCAACCAGGCCTGGTACCAGCTGGCCAAGGATACATCAGGACTGACGGAGGTCAACGTGAAAATGCCCGGTGAGAAGAGAGTTAAAGGGGTGCGGGTTGGGGGTGTATAGGAGGAGGAGGGGACGCCGGTCTGTAGTGTATGGGAGGAGGAGGGGACGCCGGTCTGTGGTGTATGGGAGGAGGAGGGGGAACCAGTCTGTGGTGTATGGGAGGATGGGAAGCCGGTCTGTGGTGTATGGGAGGAGGAGGGGGAACCAGTCTGTGGTGTATGGGAGGAGGGGATGCCGGTCTGTGGTGTATGGGAGGAGGAGGGGACGCCGGTCTGTGGTGTATGGGAGGAGGGGACGCCGGTCTGTGGTGTATGGGAGGAGGAGGGGATGCGGTCTGTGGTGTATGGGAGGAGGAGGGGACGCCGGTCTGTGGTGTATGGGAGGAGGGGATGCCGGTCTGTGGTGTATGGGAGGAGGAGGGGATGCCGGTCTGTGGTGTATGGGAGGAGGAGGGGGCGCCGGTCTGTGGTGTATGGGAGGAGGAGGGGGCGCCGGTCTGTGGTGTATGGGTGGAGGACGGGGACGCCGGTCTGTTGTGTATGGGAGTTGGTGGGGGCGCCGGTCTGTGGTGTATGGGTGGAGGAGGGGACGCCGGTCTGTGGTGTATGGAGGAGGAGGGGACGCCGGTCTGTGGTGGTATGGAGGAGGAGGGGACGCCGGTCTGTGGTGTATGGAGGAGGAGGGGGCGCCGGTCTGTGGTGTATGGGAGGAGGAGGGGACGCCGGTCTGTGGTGTATGGGAGGAGGAGGGGACGCCGGTCTGTGGTGTATGGGGGGAGGAGGAGGGGGCGCCGGTCTGTGGTGTATGGGAGGAGGAGGGGGCGCCGGTCTGTGGTGTATGGAGGAGGAGGGGGCGCCGGTCTGTGGTGTATGGGAGGAGGAGGGGACGCCGGTCTGTGGTGTATGGGAGGAGGGGGGGACGCCGGTGTGTGGTGTATGGGAGGAGGGGACGCTGGTGTGTGGTGTATGGGATGAGGGGGGGCGCCGGTCTGTGGTGTGTGGAGGAGGGGGGGACGCCGGTCTGTGGTGTGTGGGAGGAGGAGGGGACGCGGTCTGTGGTGTATGTGAGGAGGAGGGGACGCCGGTCTGTGGCGTATGGCAGGAGGAGGGGACGCCGGTCTGTAGTGTATGGGAGGAGGAGGGGGACGCCGGTCTGTGGTGTATGGGAGGAGGAGGGGACGCCGGTCTGTGGTGTGTGGGAGGAGGAGGGACGCCGGTCTGTGGTGTATGGCAGGAGGAGTCAGTGTGCCCAGTTGACATGTGTGCCCCATCTTCTTCAGTTATTAACCTGCAGGTGGATCAGCTCCCTCGAAATATTTCCTCCCTGGAGGGCGAGAACTTGACGGTGCCGTGCCGGGTGCTGAACCGTACCCTGCCGCAGTCTCGCCTGTCGCTGGAGTGGATGGTCTGGGGGGCAGGAGAGTCTGAGAGGAGCACTGTGAGCCGGATATCCCCAGATGGCGTCGCTCTGCCCCCCAGTGAGGATGAAGACAGAGGAAGCTCCGAGTTCAGCAGTCGCCTTCACCTCGGGCAGCCGTCCCCCGGGCTCTACACCCTCACCTTACTGCGGGCCGAGGAGCAGGACAGTGGCGCCTATAGCTGCCGGGTGCAGGAATGGCTGCAGGACCCCACGGGAAAGTGGGACAAGCGGGCAGAGGAGCGGTCAGCTGCCACCTACGTCAGTGTGCGGCGCCCAGGTGAGTGCCACAAGATGCTGGGGCCGCAGTGTTCCCCAGTACCTGTGTACCCGTCTGAACCAGGGGCGTAGCTGAAGGCATATGGGCCCTGGTGCAAGAGTCCAGCTTGGGGCCCCCCTTTCCTTAGTGCTTTGCAGCCTTCGTGCTACCTGACGCAAAAATTTAAACGGCACCCCCAACCCCCCATGCCAAATTCTTGACCTGACCCCTTCCCTCCAGCAGAGGTGTAACTTGACCTGCACGCACCTTCTATAATACCGGTGTCGTCTTATGTGGCACAGGGGTCTTTGGGGCCCCTCAGGCTCCTGGGCCCGGTAGCGACTGCTACCTCTGCACCCCCTATAGCTACGCCTCTAGTCTGAACAACACAGCAGCGCAAATCTCCAGCCCTGAGGGTTTGTTACAATGTATCCGTCTGGAGTACACAGATTATTGTCTAGACTGGATACAATTGTAACAAACCCTCAGCAGTGAGAATTGTTAGGTCTTTAGCCTTTGTAAGCAAACAGTGAACATTCCAGTCACTGACAGCAAGCGGAGATCTTGAGGTGAGGAAACGCATTAGGAAGTAGTAGAACTTGTCATTAACGCTATGTTGCCCCCACAGATGCGGACCTCCTACTGGACACGGCGCCCCTCAATGTCTCTGTGCTGGACGGTGGCCATTTTGCTCTGGACTGCACCATCTTATCCCGTTCCCGGCCGGATTCCCAGCTTGCGGTGTCCTGGTCTTTACACAGTGGAGGTCGAGGGGCGGACGCTGAGACCATCCTGACGGCTGACCGCTCTGGGGTGTGGAGCCCCCTCGCCCCACGCTGGGAGGGCCGCCTGCAGCAGATCCAGCTCTCGCCCACCATGTATAAGCTGCGGGTCCCTCAGGCCGGGCCGACCGACTCCGGAAACTACTCCTGCGCTGTCCAGGAATGGATGATGGGGCCCCGCGGGGACTGGTACCTGCTGGCACAGGACGAGAGACTGATCGGATGGGTGACCGTGCAGAGCAAAGGTAAGTGGGGGCAGGGGGGCTCTACAACACTTCATGTCAGGTTACAGGATAACCCCGCCTGTAAATTCTGAGCTTTATACTCCAGTCACATCCAGAGCTGCCGTTATATCATGTCTTATACTCCAGTCACATCCAGAGCTGTAATCATATCATGTCTTATACTCCAGTCACATCCAGAGCTGCAATCATTACTATCATGTCTTATACTCCAGTCACATCCAGAGCTGCCGTTGTGTCATGTCTTATACTCCAGTCACATCCAGAGCTGCCGTTGTGTCATGTCTTATACTCCAGTCACATCCAGAGCTGCCGTTGTGTCATGTCTTATACTCCAGTCACATCCAGAGCTGCCGTTGTGTCATGTCTTATACTCTAGTCACATCCAGAGCTGTAGCCACTCTTCGGATGCAGCCGCCTGGGATTATGGCCACACCCTGCTGCACGGCATTGTGTTTTCTGTGCAGAATCAGCCTGAAGGACAGCCGGTGGAATTGTGACTGCAGCTGTTGCTGCGACCGGAGTAAAAGACCCGTCACTCCATAGATCAGCATTGTGATGCCAGGGCAGTGTCGGTTCTGCCCTCAGTTTTTGCCCGGCTGCTCGGGCGCCCCTTGCCCGGCCGCTCGGTGCCGTCATCCATGTTTGTTTCTTCCGCAGAATCCAACCTGCAGTCGGTCATCTGCTCCAACGACGCGCTCTTCTACCTGGTCTTCTTCTACCCCTTCCCCATCTTCGGCATCCTCATCATCACCATCCTCCTCGTCCGCTTCCGCAGCCGACCGTCCGGCAAGACTGGCGAGGGCAAAAATGGTGTGCCGCTCTTATGGATCAAGGAGCCGCACCTGAATTATTCTCCCACCTGCTTGGAGCCGCCCGTGCTCAGCATCCACCCGGGCACCATCGACTAGAGCAGCGTGCCCGCTCACTTCAGCCAAGGAGGAATCGGGCAGACTGTGCCAGGACCCGCGGGCATTGTGCCTTTCCCTGGCCCCTGCCAAAGCTTTGTATATCTGCTCCTCGGACAGAAGGGCGACCCATGTGCACACTACCGGGCGGGGCCGTGGGTTCAGTACATTGCCCCCTGCCGCCATGTTTTATTCCTCCTCTTTCTCGGATGCCAGGCTGGCAGTGCCCCCCGCTCCGGTAGTGGGGGGGGATGGACTCGAGCAGCAAGAGATTGTATCATTTCTATAAAAGTGCATTTCACTCACAAGAGATGTCTGTGTGGCCCCAAGGGCCCCACGCGGAGCCCTCTGTAAGCGCCCGTTCTGCCATGTTTTTTAGCGTTTGCCCAGTTTTTAACCCTTGATATATCTGTATGATTCTTTGTTGCACTGTGGGATCATGGGTCGACTGCCAGAAGGAGCGATCTTGTCGTAATACACTCCGGGAGTGAAAGTGTTAATTCAGAGGGGTTGGGGTGGTCAGGTAAGTCTTCTTGGGATCGCTGGGTCAGTCTTCCTCATAGATTACCCGCAGGACGGCCATCTTGAATATGGAGGTGGAGCATGGCTCAGGAACAGGAGAACCCAATACGAATTCGTGTACATAGGGCCCCTGCTGGAAACCGTCTTCCTTTTTTTATAATGGTTCATTCCAGTCCCAATCCCTCCCCGTACATGATGCCAAAATCATGATTCCATTGGAACGCCATCTC
Organism: Bufo gargarizans; assembly: GCF_014858855.1. Lineage (NCBI taxonomy): Eukaryota > Metazoa > Chordata > Amphibia > Anura > Bufonidae > Bufo > Bufo gargarizans. The sequence goes on along the minus strand of NW_025334785.1, from coordinate 111,811 downwards.
TGCGGTGCGAACGCCGGATATAATGGCACCAACGGCAGCTGGGAATTGGTTCTGTGGTCACTGCTTGTGAAATGCTTAATAAACTTAAGAGCGGCCTGCGTGAGGGCCAGCCCGCCGCCGCCGCACTGCGTGAGGGCCAGCCCGCCGCCACAGCACTGCGTGAGGGCCAGCCCGCCGCCACAGCACTGCGTGAGGGACAGCCCGCCGCCACAGCACTGCGTGAGGGACAGCCCGCCGCCACAGCACTGCGTGAGGGACAGCCCGCCGCCACAGCACTGCGTGAGGGACAGCCCGCCGCCACAGCACTGCGTGAGGGACAGCCCGCCGCCACAGCACTGCGTGAGGGACAGCCCGCCGCCACAGCACTGCGTGAGGGCCAGCCCTCCGCGGCCTCAACCTTGTGAGAGCCAACCAGCCGCACCATGTGAGAGCCAGTCCGCTGCCCCAACACCGTGTGAGGACCAGCCCGCCGACGCCCGCCTTCCCCTCATTTTGTGATATGTTGCACTGAGCTTGTTTTTTATGATCTTCATTTGATGACAGTAAAGTCTGTGTTCTGTTAACTCCTCGTGTGCTGCTCATCACTGTCTGACTGATTATGTGACTGCGTAGAGCGCCCCCTACAGGTCCGGGATGTGTTCCTTCCCTCTCGCTACACGCATTTCTCTATGAGTGGGCGGCTCTTCCAGTTGTGATGTCAGAGCTGTGCTATGGGCTCTGACCAATCCGCTGCCTCGCCTAACTCCACCCTTTTCATGCTGCAGCCTCATCCCCCTCCCCGAATAAACAGCGGTATTATACGGCCTCCTGTAAGGAAAGGGTTACATGCACACGAGCAGCCACAACATTAAGACCACTAAGTGGTGGCGGGAATATCACGGATTATCTGTCGAGGGAGGGGAGCGGCGGTGCCTGAATATCATCTGCTGTACAGTAAAATGGGAAAACGTAAAGATAATTACACTACCAATTATACACCGCATTATACACTGCACTATACATTATACACCGCATTATACACTGCACTATACATTATACACTGCATTATATACTACCCAGGACACTATACATTATACACTGCACTATACATTACACACTGCATTATATACTACCCAGGACACTATACATTATACACTGCACTATACATTACACACTGCATTATATACTACACAGGACATTATACACTGCACTATACATTACACACTGCACTATAAATTACACACTGCATTATATACTACCCAGGACACTATACATCGTACTATACATTATACACTGCACTATACATTATACACTGCACTATATACTACCCAGGACATTATACACTGCACTATACATTATACACTGCACTGTACATTACACACTGCATTGTATACTACCCAGGACACTATATACATTACACACTGCATTATATACTACCCAGGACACTATATACATTATACACTGCATTATATACTACCCAGGACACTATATACATTATACACTGCATTATACATTACAAGGCAGAATAGTTGTTTTTGTGGTTTCCGCTCACTGACTCCTATGGATTCCCTGCACCAGTGTGTGGTTCAAAGGTAAGTCCATCTCCAGAGATAAGTCGATCCTTTTATTGAAACAGAATAAATCAAGTGTTATCCCCAAAGTGCACAGGCCGACGCGTTTCTGGCATCAAGGACATATTACTGAGTGCACTATACATTATACTATAGTCTAGTAGTGTAATCTGTGTATATATAACGTATAGTGTTACATAATGTATACTCTACTACAATGTATAATATATAGCGCAGTGTGTAATATAGACTGTAGTATAATGTACACTCTGCTGCATTGTATAATATATAGCGCAGTGTGTAATATAGAATGTAGTATAATGTACACTGCTGCATTGTATAATATATAGCGCAGTGTGTAATATAGAATGTAGTATAATGTACACTCTGCTGCATTGTATAATATATGGCGCAGTGTGTAATATAGAATGTAGTATAATGTACACTCTGCTGCATTGTATAATATATGGCGCAGTGTGTAATATAGAATGTAGTATAATGTACACTCTGCTGCATTGTATAATATATAGCGCAGTGTGTAATATAGAATGTAGTATAATGTACACTCTGCTGCATTGTATAATATATAGCGCAGTGTATCATAGAATGTAGTATAATGTACACTCTGCTGCACTGTATAATATATAGCGCAGTGTGTAATATAGAATGTAGTATAATGTACACTCTGCTGCATTGTATAATATATAGCGCAGTGTGTAATATAGAATGTAGTATAATGTACACTCTGCTGCATTGTATAATATATGGGGCAGTGTGTAATATAGAATGTAGTATAATGTACACTCTACTGCATTGTGTAATATATAGTGCAGTGTGTAATATAGAATGTAGTATAATGTACACTCTGCTGCATTGTGTAATATATAGCGCAGTGTGTAATATAGAATGTAGTATAATGTACACTCTGCTGCATTGTATAATATATAGGGCAATGTGTAATATAGAATGTAGTATAATGTACACTCTGCTGCATTGTATAATATATAGCGCAGTGTGTAATATAGAATGTAGTATAATGTACACTCTGCTGCATTGTATAATATATGGCGCAGTGTGTAATATAGAATGTAGTATAATGTACACTCTGCTGCATTGTATAATATATGGCGCAGTGTGTAATATAGAATGTAGTATAATGTACACTCTGCTGCATTGTATAATATATAGCGCAGTGTGTAATATAGAATGTAGTATAATGTACACTCTGCTGCATTGTATAATATATAGCGCAGTGTGTAATATAGAATGTAGTATAATGTACACTCTGCTGCATTGTATAATATATAGCGCAGTGTATCATAGAATGTAGTATAATGTACACTCTGCTGCACTGTATAATATATAGCGCAGTGTGTAATATAGAATGTAGTATAATGTACACTCTGCTGCATTGTGTAATATATAGCGCAGTGTGTAATATAGAATGTAGTATAATGTACACTCTGCTGCATTGTATAATATATAGCGCAGTGTGTAATATAGAATGTAGTATAATGTACACTCTGCTGCATTGTATAATATATGGGGCAGTGTGTAATATATAGAATGTAGTATAATGTACACTCTGCTGCATTGTATAATATATGGCGCAGTGTGTAATATAGACTGTAGTATAATGTACACTCTGCTGCATTGTATAATATATAGCGCAGTGTGTAATATAGAATGTAGTATAATGTACACTCTGCTGCATTGTATAATATATAGCGCAGTGTGTAATATAGAATGTAGTATAATGTACACTCTGCTGCATTGTATAATATATAGCGCAGTGTGTAATATAGAATGCAGTATAATGTACACTCTGCTGCATTGTGTAATATATGGCGCAGTGTGTAATATAGAATGTAGTATAATGTACACTCTGCTGCATTGTATAATATATAGCGCAGTGTGTAATATAGAATGTAGTATAATGTACACTCTGCTGCATTGTATAATATATGGGGCAGTGTGTAATATAGAATGTAGTATAATGTACACTCTGCTGCATTGTATAATATATAGCGCAGTGTGTAATATAGAATGTAGTATAATGTACACTCTGCTGCATTGTATAATATATAGCGCAGTGTGTAATATAGAATGCAGTATAATGTACACTCTGCTGCATTGTATAATATATAGCGCAGTGTGTAATATAGAATGTAGTATAATGTACACTCTGCTGCATTGTATAATATATAGCGCAGTGTGTAATATAGAATGTAGTATAATGTACACTCTGCTGCACTGTATAATATATAGCGCAGTGTGTAATATAGAATGTAGTATAATGTACACTCTGCTGCATTGTATAATATATGGGGCAGTGTGTAATATAGAATGTAGTATAATGTACACTCTGCTGTATTGTATAATATATGGCGCAGTGTGTAATATAGAATGTAGTATAATGTACACTCTGCTGCATTGTATAATATATGGGGCAGTGTGTAATATAGACTGTAGTATAATGTACACTCTACTGCACTGTATAATATATAGCGCAGTGTGTAATATAGAATGTAGTATAATGTACACTCTGCTGCATTGTATAATATATAGCGCAGTGTGTAATATAGAATGTAGTATAATGTACACTCTGCTGCATTGTGTAATATATGGCGCAGTGTGTAATATAGAATGCAGTATAATGTACACTCTGCTGCATTGTATAATATATAGCGCAGTGTGTAATATAGAATGTAGTATAATGTACACTCTGCTGCATTGTATAATATATAGCGCAGTGTGTAATATAGAATGTAGTATAATGTACACTCTGCTGCATTGTATAATATATGGTGCAGTGTGTAATATAGAATGTAGTATAATGTACACTCTGCTGCATTGTATAATATATAGCAGTGTGTAATATAGAATGTAGTATAATGTACACTCTGCTGCATTGTATAATATATAGCGCAGTGTGTAATATAGACTGTAGTATAATGTACACTCTGCTGCATTGTATAATATATAGCGCAGTGTGTAATATAGAATGCAGTATAATGTACACTCTGCTGCATTGTATAATATATAGCGCAGTGTGTAATATAGAATGTAGTATAATGTACACTCTGCTGTATTGTATAATATATGGCGCAGTGTGTAATATAGAATGTAGTATAATGTACACTGCTGCATTGTATAATATATGGCGCAGTGTGTAATATAGAATGTAGTATAATGTACACTCTGCTGCATTGTATAATATATAGCGCAGTGTGTAATATAGACTGTAGTATAATGTACACTCTGCTGCATTGTATAATATATAGCGCAGTGTGTAATATAGAATGCAGTATAATGTACACTCTGCTGCATTGTATAATATATAGCGCAGTGTGTAATATAGAATGTAGTATAATGTACACTCTGCTGCATTGTATAATATATAGCGCAGTGTGTAATATAGAATGTAGTATAATGTACACTCTACTGCATTGTGTAATATATGGCGCAGTGTGTAATATAGAATGTAGTATAATGTACACTCTGCTGCATTGTATAATATATAGCGCAGTGTGTAATATAGAATGTAGTATAATGTACACTCTACTGCATTGTGTAATATATGGCGCAGTGTGTAATATAGAATGTAGTATAATGTACACTCTGCTGCATTGTATAATATATGGCGCAGTGTGTAATATAGAATGTAGTATAATGTACACTCTGCTGCATTGTATAATATATGGCGCAGTGTGTAATATAGAATGTAGTATAATGTACACTCTGCTGTATTGTATAATATATGGCGCAGTGTGTAATATAGAATGTAGTATAATGTACACTCTGCTGCATTGTATAATATATAATTACAATATTGGTGAGGGGCTCAGCCTGCTACACCACCGAGCTGTTATAGTTCTGTATAATATTTCATTAATGGCCGGCTGTATATAAGACACGTGTGTGTATATATAAAAAAAAATTATACTTTTAAAAAATCAATGTCTTACATAAAAAAATCAATAACACATATATCCCTTTAGTCTTAGTAAAGAACCATGAAAAAATACCATTAAAAATAGTAATACATATAATCACAGCCATGACGTAATATATATATAGTCCCCTCTATCTGCTCCCAGTGCGGAGCTCACGCACCGTTTAGGATATCTTATATCCCACAGCGATACTGAAGAGTCTTGCAGTTGTTATTATGCAGTCTTATAATTGCTGCTTTGTATCAGTCCCACACAGAGCCTGCTTGCTGCACACACAAGTGTTTGTCTGCTTATTACCAGAGTCCTGATGTGTTGGTTTGGATATGGCTGGTAGCAGTTTATACATACGTGATTTTTCTCATACGCGGCTGTCTGTCTCCCAGACCGTTAGTTGCCACGATTTGCGCCGGCGCTTCTCAGCGCATGCGGGTTACAGGTATTGAGACGCCGAGTGCCGTAGCTGCTTGTATCACTTCTTAGTACAAGTTTTTCCTCTCTGTATGTATTGCTGTAATATTCTTTTTATGTTCACCAAACGCGTTTCGAAACCTTCAAGGTTTCTTCTTTAGTGGTTGAGAATATAATGAGAACGAGGGACTAAATCAACCATTGAAAAGTAGTGCCTTGCCATTGTATGGACACTCCAAAAATGGCAGCCATACCTGTATGGCAGAGACTTTACAATCGTGACAGACCACAAGCCCCTCACATGGCTGAATCGCGTATCAGTGGACGATTGCTGAGGTGGAGCTTGTCCTTACAACCCTACCACTTCTCCATCCAATACAGACGGGGAAGCCAACACCAGAACTCTGATGGACTGTCCCGACAAGAAGAACCATAGACGCCCTCAGGCCGACCTACACCGACTGCTGTACAAGGAACTGTCAACGGTCGAGCAAGGTGGACTAAAGTGAGGTGGCCAGGGGTCTGTGTAGACCTCATGGTGTGCTCACTTATCAAAAGGGGGGGAGAGGTTGTGATGGTGGGATTCGGTGTGTTGTCTATCACTTTGTCACGGTTGATATTTTTACTGATTTTAGGAGTGTTGTCTTGTAGCTCTGCCAGTCTGTGTATTCCCAGGATTGTCCGGTCGTAATTACATCAGGAAGGTCTGATAACTGAATCAGCTCAGTGACCATGGGCAGCCTGGCTGTCCTCATGCCTCTTGATGAACCCCTGCTGACATTTCCTGACTGTCCATTCATGACCCTCTGCTCGCCAAATGCTGGAGATCACCCCTGTGGTTCCTTGATCACTGAGGCTCCATTTCCAGGTCTGGGGGGGCCTGAAAACCAACCACCCTGTCTGCATAGCCTGGGGATATAAGGATGGTACCTGAGGAGGACAAGAGGCCAGCAAGATAGATCCTTTGTGGGACGCTGATGCTAAGGACAGCACCCCAAAGAGACTTGGAGGAACCTTGACTACCCTGGAATATACTGCCTCTACCGAGAAGAAGCATCTGGAGCCGCACTGCCATAGCGATCTCCAAGCTGGAGGAGTGTGACCCGCATCTCCTGGGGTATTTCTCCTGCCATTGGACTGATGCCGTGTTCCTGGACTATTTTACCCTTTGTCTGGTGGAGTGTTTCTATGCATATAATAAAGGTCCGTGGGCTGTTCACGCATTCCTCGCTCTGTTGATTTTGGGAATAGGACCCAGTGACACCATCATCTTTTAAAACCTGAACCGGACTATATCGGGCTGGTGTTCTTGTTTGAAACCTGGACCGGACTATAAACGATCAATGGTCCTCTATGTATTATTCAGCCATTGTGATTTATCCCATCTCTGTTCTATGGTTCCCTGTTACAGATGGCACATAGCCTATCTCTGTCTTGTGCAGACATTGCGGTTTATGCAGGGTCTTTATACACATTCATCTTCTTTCTTCACTGTGTAATTTTATATGTAATTATACTACTACTATCTACAGTGTAATTATCAGAGAAAGAAAAGACGGAAAAGATAGGCATTATGGGGCTGGTGGGAGGATGCAGGCCAGGCGATGTGCTGGTAAAACATTAGATGACACCCGACTTGTGAGTACAGTAAGCAGGCTATATGTGGAACTGCGAGGTTTCGAAACGCGTTTGGTGATCATAAAAATAAAATTACAGCGATACATACAGAGCAGAAAAACTTGTACTAAGAAGTGATACAAGCGGCTACGGAACACAGTCGGCGCCTCAATACCTGTAACCCGCCTGCGCTGAGAAGTGCCGGCGCTGGCGCAGATCGTGGCAACTAACGGTCTGGGAGACAGACAGACAGACGCGTGTGAGAAAAATCCCGAATGTATAAACTGCTACCAGTTCAGCTACCAGCCATATCAAGACCAACACATCGGGACTCTGGTAATAAGCAGACAAACATTACCCGACTTGTGTGTGCAGCAAGCAGGCTCTGTGTGGGACTGATACAAAGTAGCAATTATAGGACTGCATAATAACCACTGATAACGTCACACTGAGCAAGACCGAATGCGAATTTTCTCGCGCTTTGTAGTAACAAATTGCATTTTTCCGAAAATGTCTGCTGCACGTGTGAGGACATGAAGCATAGACTCCGGGAAGGCGGAATCACCCACAATGCCATGCATGCAGCCAATCAGCAGCCAGCCCTGTGATGTCACAGTCCTATAAATAGCGGCAGCCATCTTGGTTTCTGCCATTTTCCAGTGCACTTAATGCAGGGAGAGACGTCGGCAGGCGCTAGGGACAGTGCGAGGGAAGACTTCATTGTGCTGAAAAAACGATTTACAAGCTGTAGGGAAAGGACAGGGAGGAATCATTCCGCAGCATTTCTGTAGAACAGGGTTCAGTCGGGAGCTTACAGCCTCTTTCACACGGCCGAATCGTTTTTTCAGTGTTTTGTGGTCCGTTTTTCACAGATCTGTTGTTCTGTTTTGTTTTTCTGTATGGCATATACAGTAATTACATAGAAAAAATTGGGCTGGGCATAAAATTTTCATTAGATGGTACCGCAAAAACAGAACAGATACGGATCCATTTCCATATGTGTTCCGTTTTTTTTGCGGACCGATTGACTTGAATGGAGCCACCGAACGTGATTTGCAGGCAATAATAGGACATGTTCTATCTTTCAATGGAACGGAAACGTAATGCATACAGAGTACATTTTTTTTGCTGAACCATTATAATGAATTGTTCCGTATACGGAACGCAAAAAACGGACCGCAAAAAAAAAAACGGTCATGTGAAAGAGGCCTAATAGGAACAGTCCTATTACACCTTGCTGCACTGACTGCGGAGCCACATTACCAGTATACAGCTCTGTAATTCCAGCAAACCGCTCCTGTTATTGGGGTGCAGGTTCTGTGTGATACCGGCATTAACAGGGTTATTACTAGGAGATATTTCTACGTGTTATTTGCCCTTGTGCGGGGCAGTTATATGTAGTAAAGGCTGTTGTGGGGTGTTTTACTGCAAAAATAAAAAATACATTTACCGCTCTGCTGTGCACTTATCTGTAGTAAAGGCTTTGGTGGGGTGTTTTAAACTCCTTTTTATTTATTGGATCTTACAGTATGTCAGACAGAGAAGTGCCAGGCCCTGCACAGGGGAGAGGCAGAGAAGTGCCAGGCCCTGCACAGAGGAGAGGCAGAGAAGTGCCAGGCCCTGCACAGAGGAGAGGCAGAGAAGTGCCAGGCCATGCACAGCGGAGAGGGAGACAAGTGCCAGGCCCTGCACAGGGGAGAGGCAGAGAAGTGCCAGGCCATGCACAGCGGAGAGGGAGACAAGTGCCAGGCCCTGCACAGGGGAGAGGCAGAGAAGTGCCAGGCCCTGCACAGGGGAGAGGCAGAGAAGTGCCAGGCCCTGCACAGGGGAGAGGCAGAGAAGTGCCAGGCCCTGCACAGGGGAGAGGCAGAGAAGTGGCAGGCCCTGCACAGGGGAGAGGCAGAGAAGTGGCAGGCCCTGCACAGGGGAGAGGCAGAGAAGTGGCAGGCCCTGCACAGAGGAGAGGCAGAGAAGTGCCAGGCCCTGCACAGAGGAGAGGCAGAGAAGTGCCAGGCCATGCACAGCGGAGAGGGAGACAAGTGCCAGGCCCTGCACAGGGGAGAGGCAGAGAAGTGCCAGGCCCTGCACAGGGGAGAGGCAGAGAAGTGCCAGGCCCTGCACAGGGGAGAGGCAGAGTAGTGCCAGGCCCTGCACAGGGGAGAGGCAGAGAAGTGGCAGGCCCTGCACAGGGGAGAGGCAGAGAAGTGGCAGGCCCTGCACAGGGGAGAGGCAGAGAAGTGGCAGGCCCTGCACAGGGGAGAGGCAGAGAAGTGGCAGGCCCTGCACAGGGGAGAGGCAGAGAAGTGGCAGGCCCTGCACAGGGGAGAGGCAGAGAAGTGTCAGGCCCTGCACAGAGGAGAGGCAGAGAAGTGCCAGGCCCTGCACAGGGGAGAGGCAGAGAAGTGCCAGGCCCTGCACAGAGGTGAGACAGAGAAGTGCCAGGCCCTGCACAGGGGAGAGGCATAGAAGTGCCAGGCCCTACACAGAGGAGAGGCAGAGAAGTGCCAGGCCCTGCACAGAGGAGAGGCAGAGAAGCGCCAGGCCATGCACAGGGGAGAGGCAGAGAAGTGCCAGGCCCTACACAGAGGAGAGGCAGAGAAGTGCCAGGCCCTGCACAGGGGAGAGGCATAGAAGTGCCAGGCCCTACACAGAGGAGAGGCAGAGAAGTGCCAGGCCCTGCACAGGGGAGAGGCATAGAAGTGCCAGGCCCTGCACAGGGGAGAGGCATAGAAGTGCCAGGCCCTACACAGAGGAGAGGCAGAGAAGTGCCAGGCCCTGCACAGAGGAGAGGCATAGAAGTGCCAGGCCATGCACAGAGGAGAGGCAGAGAAGTGCCAGGCCCTGCACAGGGGAGAGGCAGAGAAGTGCCAGGCCCTGCATAGGGGAGAGGCAGAGAAGTGCCAGGCCCTGCACAGGGGAGAGGCAGAGAAGTGTCAGGCCCTGCACAGGGGAGAGGCAGAGAAGTGCCAGGCCCTGCACAGGGGAGAGGCAGAGAAGTGCCAGGCCCTGCACAGGGGAGAGGCAGAGAAGTGCCAGGCCCTGCACAGGGGAGAGGCAGAGAAGTGGCAGGCCCTGCACAGGGGAGAGGCAGAGAAGTGGCAGGCCCTCCACAGGGGAGAGGCAGAGAAGTGGCAGGCCCTGCACAGGGGAGAGGCAGAGAAGTGGCAGGCCCTGCACAGGGGAGAGGCAGAGAAGTGCCAGGCCCTGCACAGGGGAGAGGCAGAGAAGTGCCAGGCCCTGCACAGGGGAGAGGCAGAGAAGTCCCAGGCCATGCACAGGGGAGAGGCAGAGAAGCCCCAGGCCATGCACAGGGGAGAGGCAGAGAAGCGCCAGGCCATGCACAGGGGAGAGGCAGAGAAGCGCCAGGCCCTGCACAGGGGAGAGGCAGAGAAGCGCCAGGCCCTGCACAGGGGAGAGGCAGAGAAGCGCCAGGCCCTGCACAGGGGAGAGGCAGAGAAGCGCCAGGCCCTGCACAGGGGAGAGGCAGAGAAGCGCCAGGCCCTGCACAGGGGAGAGGCAGAGAAGCGCCAGGCCCTGCACAGGGGAGAGGCAGAGAAGCGCCAGGCCCTGCACAGGGGAGAGGCAGAGAAGCGCCAGGCCCTGCACAGGGGAGAGGCAGAGAAGCGCCAGGCCCTGCACAGAGGAGAGGCAGAGAAGCGCCAGGCCCTGCACAGAGGAGAGGCAGAGAAGTGCCAGGCCCTGCACAGGGGAGAGGCAGAGAAGTGCCAGGCCCTGCACAGGGGAGAGGCAGAGAAGTGCCAGGCCCTGCACAGGGGAGAGGCAGAGAAGCGCCAGGCCCTGCACAGGGGAGAGGCAGAGAAGCGCCAGGCCCTGCACAGAGGAGAGGCAGAGAAGCGCCAGGCCCTGCACAGAGGAGAGGCAGAGAAGCGCCAGGCCCTGCACAGAGGAGAGGCAGAGAAGCGCCAGGCCCTGCACAGGGGAGAGGCAGAGAAGTGCCAGGCCCTGCACAGGGGAGAGGCAGAGAAGTGCCAGGCCCTGCACAGAGGAGAGGCAGAGAAGTCCCAGGCCATGCACAGTGGAGAGGCAGAGAAGTCTCAGGCAGAGAAGCGCCAGGCCCTGCACAGAGGAGAGGCAGAGAAGTCCCAGGCCCTGCACAGGGGAGAGGCAGAGAAGTGCCAGGCCCTGCACAGGGGAGAGGCAGAGAAGTGCCAGGCCCTGCACAGAGGAGAGGCAGAGAAGTCCCAGGCCATGCACAGTGGAGAGGCAGAGAAGTCCCAGGCCATGCACAGTGGAGAGGCAGAGAAGTCCCTGGCCATGCACAGGGGGAGAGGCAGAGAAGTCCCAGGCCATGCACAGGGGGAGAGGCAGAGAAGCGCCAGGCCCTGCACAGGGGAGAGGCAGAGAAGCGCCAGGCCCTGCACAGGGGAGAGGCAGAGAAGCGCCAGGCCCTGCACAGAGGAGAGGCAGAGAAGTGCCAGGCCCTGCACAGAGGAGAGGCAGAGAAGTGCCAGGCCCTGCACAGAGGAGAGGCAGAGAAGTCCCAGGCCATGCACAGGGGAGAGGCAGAGAAGTCCCAGGCCATGCACAGGGGAGAGGCAGAGAAGTCCCAGGCCATGCACAGGGGAGAGGCAGAGAAGTGCCAGGCCTTGCACAGGGGAGAGGCAGAGAAGTGCCAGGCCCTGCACAGAGGAGAGGCAGAGAAGTGCCAGGCCCTGCACAGAGGAGAGGCAGAGAAGTCCCAGGCCATGCACAGGGGAGAGGCAGAAGTGCCAGGCCCTGCACAGAGGAGAGGCAGAGAAGTCCCAGGCCATGCACAGGGGAGAGGCAGAAGTGCCAGGCCATGCACAGAGGAGAGGCAGAGAAGTCCCAGGCCATGCACAGGGGAGAGGCATAGAAGTCCCAGGCCCTGCACAGGGGAGAGGCAGAGAAGTGCCAGGCCCTGCACAGGGGAGAGGCAGAGAAGTGCCAGGCCCTGCACAGAGGAGAGGCAGAGAAGTCCCAGGCCATGCACAGTGGAGAGGCAGAGAAGTCCCAGGCCATGCACAGTGGAGAGGCAGAGAAGTCCCAGGCCATGCACAGGGGGAGAGGCAGAGAAGTCCTAGGCCATGCACAGGGGAGAGGCAGAGAAGCGCCAGGCCCTGCACAGGGGAGAGGCAGAGAAGCGCCAGGCCCTGCACAGGGGAGAGGCAGAGAAGTGCCAGGCCCTGCACAGGGGAGAGGCAGAGAAGTGCCAGGCCCTGCACAGAGGAGAGGCAGAGAAGTCCCAGGCCATGCACAGTGGAGAGGCAGAGAAGTCCCAGGCCATGCACAGGGGAGAGGCAGAGAAGTCCCAGGCCATGCACAGGGGAGAGGCAGAGAAGCGCCAGGCCCTGCACAGGGGAGAGGCAGAGAAGCGCCAGGCCCTGCACAGAGGAGAGGCAGAGAAGCGCCAGGCCCTGCACAGAGGAGAGGCAGAGAAGTGCCAGGCCCTGCACAGAGGAGAGGCAGAGAAGTCCCAGGCCATGCACAGGGGAGAGGCAGAGAAGTGCCAGGCCTTGCACAGGGGAGAGGCAGAGAAGTGCCAGGCCCTGCACAGAGGAGAGGCAGAGAAGTGCCAGGCCCTGTACAGAGGAGAGGCAGAGAAGTCCCAGGCCATGCACAGGGGAGAGGCAGAAGTGCCAGGCCCTGCACAGGGGAGAGGCAGAGAAGTCCCAGGCCATGCACAGGGGAGAGGCAGAAGTGCCAGGCCATGCACAGAGGAGAGGCAGAGAAGTCCCAGGCCATGCACAGGGGAGAGGCAGAGAAGTGCCAGGCCCTGCACAGAGGAGAGGCAGAGAAGTCCCAGGCCATGCACAGGGGAGAGGCAGAGAAGTCCCAGGCCATGCACAGGGGAGAGGCAGAGAAGTGCCAGGCCCTGCACAGGGGAGAGGCAGAAAAGTGCCAGGCCCTGCACAGAGGAGAGGCAGAGAAGTCCCAGGCCATGCACAGGGGAGAGGCAGAGAAGTCCCAGGCCATGCACAGGGGAGAGGCAGAGAAGTGCCAGGCCCTGCACAGGGGAGAGGCAGAAAAGTGCCAGGCCCTGCACAGGGGAGAGGCAGAGAAGTGCCAGGCCCTGCACAGAGGAGAGGCAGAGCAGTGACAGGCCATGCACAGGGGAGAGGCAGAGAAGTGCCAGGCCATGCACAGGGGAGAGGCAGAGAAGTGCCAGGCCATGCACAGGGGAGAGGCAGAGAAGTCCCAGGCCATGCACAGGGGAGAGGCAGAGAAGTGCCAGGCCCTGCACAGGGGAGAGGCAGAAAAGTGCCAGGCCCTGCACAGAGGAGAGGCAGAGAAGTGCCACTCTGTGGCCTCCTGATGGTGCCGCCACCTTCAGACTCTGTAATTTTGCGTGTCACTGACGTTCCTGCAGCAGGTACCAGGAGATCGGAGAGACTGGCAACTCGTGGGTGAAATTGACAAGTTCCCTGTGGATCTTATTGTACCTGTGTTTTGGTGAATGCCACGCCCCTTGCTTCAGCTGTTGCTTGTTGGTAATTTACCTTTCCCATAAGTAGCCGCTTCTCACTCTTGGAGGTGAAGTTTATAGATTTTCTTCCTGTCTTCTAACTAGCTGGTCAGTTGTACTCTGTGGTGTTTCTGGAGTTGCCAGTTTTCTACAATCAGCTAAATCTTGTCTTTTCTTATTGTATTGTGTTTGTCATATTCCCTGTTGTTTGTATCTGGGCCTGAGACAGAGACTTCCATTTGTCCATCTGGGGAGGAATGGGTTGTCTCTGGTCCTAACCTCATTCCAGGGCCTTATAAGGGCCTAGGTATCCAGCATATGGATATTCCTACCTTCAAGGTCTATTCATATTGATAGGTAGTCAGGGCCCGGATTAGGGTTGTTTAGGAGGCGACCTGTTCCTTCCCTAGTTTCCAGGCCCAGTTACTGTTCCCCTTCCCTGCTGTGTTCAATGTGGACTCCCCCCCCCACCCCCCACTGTTCGTGACATTATAAACCGCCGAATAACTGTCATTGTGTTGTCGCTGCTATCAGTTCAGCCATGGACGTTGTCGCTGCACTGACCGGCTAGCTACAGGGGCTGTCTCTGCAGGTGGATGACCTTCACATGACAGATGCAGAGACTACTGTTGGCTGATCCTAGTAGTGGTTACCTGACCTGTCCTGAACCTAAAGTTGCCCTCCCGGATAGATTCTCAGGGGGGGAGTGATAATTTTATTTGGTTCAGGGAAGCGTGCAAATGGTACTTTAAGTTGCGCCCATATTCATCTGGAGACGAGAGCCGGAGAGTGGGTGTGATTATTTCATTGCTTAAAGGGGATGCCCAGTCTTGGGCATTTTCTATGCCGACCGGATCACAGTCTCTACGATCAGTAGATGCCTTTTTCGGAGCTTTAGGTCTCATCTATGATGACCCGGACCGAATCTCCCTGGCTGAGACTAAATTACACGGCCTGCGTCAGGGAAAGCGTACGGCGGAGATCTATTGTTCCGAATTTAGGAGGTGGGCTACGGATACTGAATGGAACGATCCAGCTCTCCGTAGCCAGTTTTGTCAGGGGTTATCAGAGAGGCTGAAGGACTCTTTGGCCTTTCATGAGAATCCTGAGTCTTTGGAGTCTATTACATAACATATTCCTTTGACTCTTTGGGTGAAGAGACTCATGAGCTTATACCTGAGGATTAACCCATGCAATTAGGGGGAGCGACTCCTGGATATGTTTGCAAAAGTAGAAGTGGCAAGCAGGGAGTATGTTTTTTCTGCAGTCAAAGAGGACATTTTGTCAATATATGTCCAAGCATTCAGCGGCAAAAAGAGAAACAAAAAGGGGCGTCTAAATCTCATCTGACTATCGGAGGTGTGAGTGGGGAGTCAGAGAATGTGCATTTGTCCTTTGCTGGTAGTTACCGATTTCTACTGAGCTGGCCCTAGAGTAAAAAACTATGGAAATTGAAGTATTTATCGACAGCGGGGCCGGAGTGAACCTGATTGATGCTTAGGTTGTCAGCATGCATGGGTTATCACCAAGTACATTAAAAAAAGGCATTTCTGTGTAGTGTCCCACTAGGTAAATGTGGGCACTACACAAGGGTCAATTGGGCCACGTTGTTCCCCACCTCCTGTGGGACGGGGTCATTGTATTTTATATAATGTTTTTGTGTGTATAGGGTTATCTGTGTATAGGGCCTGTTAGGGTGTAGTTCCTCCTCCTAGACAGTAGAGGGAGCTAGGGAACCCCAAGTATATATAGTCAGGTCCTGTTCAGGGAGGGAGTGTGTAGTCAGAAGTCAGTGTGGACTTAAGCCAGAGGAGAGCTGAGGAGCAGCTTTTGACATGCAGCTAGATAGCCCAGGCTTCTAGCTTGCCACCAGGAGAAGAGTTTGCCTCCTGAGAAACCTAGTTCCTTAAAGGCGCAGTGCAGAGCCAAGTTTATTTCCAGCCGAACAGAGAGCTGAAGGGCAGAAGGATATTCCACAGCAAGGAGACATATACCAGAGGAAGGTTTCCCTACCCAAGGATAAAGCCAGCAATAGGGCATACGGGCCTTGGAGTAAGCCGGACAGGATCTGAGGAAAAGTGCAGCCTGATCTGTAAGTGTTTATGCCCTCTGAGTATCTTGCAAAGACTTTGCCTGCCGTTTTATATGAAGCCTGCCTGTATTCAATCTTTTTACATGTGGAACTAACCAAAGACTGTAAATAGTTGAACTATTTCAGTAAAAGGAAGTTCTGGTTCACTGCAACTTGTGTTCCTCAATTATTCCTACAACAAATCGGTGTGCCACCATTACCGGCACTGGCGTCACGAACTTAAAGGGATCTTGCCACCGGCAAATTAAACCTGCAACACCCAGGGCACCTCACCTACCACCCGGCCTGGTCCCTATACACAGAGAGTGCCCCAGAGGATCCATGTGCCAGCCTCTCCATCACTGCTGTACGCCTACCCAGGGTCTATAAAAACTGTGAGTAACAATAGCAACCCTCGGTCTGTTAACTGTACCCTGTGACCTCACATTTGCTCACCCTGCAGGGCTGCGTACTGCACCTGTATTTGCTATTGATTCTGCCCCTCTTACTCAGAGGTGCTTGTCGTAAGTTTTGCATGATATCAGATTAAGAGTAGGTGACTTTCATCAAGAAGTTATCTCGTGTTTTGTCTTTGAAGGTCTCCCTGCACCTATGGTTCTGGGTTTACCGTGGCTTACCAAGCATAATCCAACTCGATTGGCAAGCTAGGCAGATTCTGGATTGAAACCTAGAAAGTGTCGGCAGATAAGAACCATTTGGCCCATCTAGTCTGCCCAATATACTGAAGACTATGGATAGCCCCCGTCCCTATCTTATATGAAGCATGGCCTTATGCCTATCCCATGCATGCTTAAACTCCTCCACTGTATTTGCAGCTACCACTTCTACAGGAAGGCTATTCCATGCATCCACTACTCTCTCAGTAAAGTAATACTTCCTGATATTACTGTTAACCCTTTGCCCCTCTAATTTAACACTATGTCCTCTTGTAGCAGTTTTCCTTCTTTTATGTTTCAAAAGTATTTATTGAAGTTTTACACAATAGTAAAGTACGGAGCACATCGTGCACAAAATAATGGACAAATTGTCCAGTCAAATGATCAATCCAAACAATTAAAATAAGAGACATAGAGACAGAAATAAAATACACAAAAATAATAAGAGAAGAATAACATAAAGTCAGGGGTAGCAATCATGCAGTGATGTATCTATTGGGCTTAATCTCAGGTGGTGTACGGTGAGGAGAAGACCCACAATCCCATCTACCCCCCAGTTGCATATAAAACATACTGAATCTTATCAAAGTTCTGGGTAGAGAGAAAGATTAGCAGAATGGGGGGAGGACGATCAAGGCTCCCAGACTCCCTCAAATAAGGTAAATGTATCTAAAATTGATAAATCTTGTTGATCCTATCAAGCACCGCCTGGTAATTCAGTGATAGGGAACGCCAGTGGGAAGCAATATATATCCTAGCAGCAAGCAAAATATACTGGGTCAATTAAAATTTAGCGTTTGGTAATTGTGACCAAGAAGAAAGACCGAGGGTGTAGGGGGGAGGGTGCGTCCCAACAGGGATGAGAGCAGATCGCTAATGCGACCCCACAACCTGGAGGCTATGGGACATGTCCACCAGGTATGAAACATCGTACCCTCCTCTCCACAACCCCGGAAACAAGTAGAAGGGACCTCTGGGTAGAAGTGATGTCGTTTTTCTTCTTTTAAATCTTCTCTCCTCTTTTACCTTGTAGATTCCCGTTATGTATTTAGCAGTCTCTATCATCTCCCCTCTGTCTCGTCTTTCTTCCAAGCTCTACATGTTAAGGTCCTTTCATCTTTCCTGGTAAGTTTTATCCTGCAATCCATGGACCAGTTTAGTAGCTCTTCTCTGAACTCTCTCCAAAGTATCAGTATCCTTCTGGAGATATGGTCTCCAGTACTGAGCACAATACTCCAGATGAGGTCTCACTAGTGCTCTGTAGAGCGGCATGAGCGCCCCCCTCTGTCTACTGGTAATGCCTCTCCCTATACACCCCAGCATTCTGCTAGCATCTCCTGCTGCTCTGTGACATGGTCTGCCTACCTTTAAGTCTTCTGAAATAATGACCCCTAAACCCCTTTCCTCAGATACTGAGGTTAGGACTGTATCACTGGTTGTATATTCTGCTCTTGGGTTTTTACCCCCCAGGTGCATTATCTCGCACTTATCAACATTACATTTTAGTTGCCAGATTTTTGACCATTCCTCTAGTTTTCCTAAGTCCTTTTCCATTCAGTGTATCCCTCCAGGAACATCAACCCTGTTACAAATCTTTGTATCATCAGCAAAAAGACCCACCTTAACATCGAGGCCTTCTGCAATTTCACTGATAAAGATATTAAACAATATGGGTCCCAGAACAGATCCCTGAGGTACCCCACTGGTAACAAGACCTTGGTCTGAATATACTCCATTGACTACAACCCTCTGTTGTCTGTCCCTCAGCCACTGCCTAATCCATCCAACAATATGGAGTCCAAGCCCAAAGACTGCACTTTATTGATAAGCCTTCTATGTGGGACAGTATCAAAAGCCTTACTAAGGTCCAGATAAGCGATGTCTACTGCACCTCCGCCATCTATTATTTTAGTCACTCAATCAAAAAAATCGATAAGATTAGTCTGACATGATCTCCCTGAAGTAAACCCATGCTGTTTTTCATCTTTCAATCCATGGGATTTTAGATGTTCCACAATCCTCTCCTTAAGTATGGTTTCCATTAATTACCCCACTATTGATGTCAGGCTTACTGGCCTATAGTTGCCCGATTTACCCCCTATTACCTTTCTTGTGAATGGGCTCAACATTTTCCAATTTCCAATCTTCTGGGACGACTCCTGTTGCCAGTGATTGGTTAAATAAATCTGTTAATGGTTTTGCTAGTTCGCCGCTGAGCTCGTTTAATAGCTTTGGGTGTATCCCATCAGGCCCCTGTGACTTATCTGTATTGATTTTAGACAGCTGACTTAGAACCTCTTCCTCTGTAAAGACACAGGCGTCAAAAGAGTCATTAGTCTTCTTTCCTAACTGAGGTCCTTTTCCTTCATTTTCCTTTGTAAAGACTGAACAGAAGTATTCATTGAGGCAGTCAGCTAGTTCTTCATCTTCTTCCATATACCTTCCTTCTTTAGTTTTTAATTTGGTTATTCCTTGTTTTAGTTTCTTTTTTCATTTATGTATCTGAAGAATGTCTTATCGCCGTTTTTCCCTGACTGGGCTAATTTCTCTTCTGCCTGTGCTTTAGAAGCTCTTATAACTTGTTTGGCCTCCCTCTGCCTCCTCTTATAAATTTGCTTTTCATCCTCGTTTTTTTTTTTTTATAATTCCTAAATGCTATCTTTTTGTTTTTAATGATTTTGGCCACTTCTGCTGAGTACCACAGTGGTCTCTTCCTTTTTTTGCTTTTACTGACAAGCTTAATGCAATTTTCGGTTGCCTTCAATAGTGCCACTTTTAAGTAGTCCCTTTTCTCCTGGACTCCACTGAAACTGTTCCAGTCTGATAGGGACTCGTGTACCACTAATCTAATTTTAGAAAAGTCAGTTTTTCTAAAATCTAAAACTTTTGTTTTTGTGTGGTGTGGCTCAGTCACTGTACTTATAGTAAACCACACTGACTGGTGATCACTAGATCCCAAGCTTTCCCCTACAGTAATATCAGATACCAAATTCCCATTTGTGAATACTAAATCTAAAATGGCCTCCTTCCGGGTTGGCTCTTCCACTACTTGCAGTAGAGATGATCCCAGTAGGGAATTTAGAATATCTGTACTCCTGGCAGAACTAGCTATTTTGGTTTTCCAGTTTACATCAGGAAGATTGAAGTCTCCCATAATGATAACTTCCCCCTTCAATGTCCAATTTCCCTCACTTTAAGGGAATAAAAAATTCCTTCCCGACTCCAATCAGAATAACTCCCTGGATCAACGACCCCTCTCTAGTAGCTATAGCCTGTAATATTATTACGCTCCAGAAATACATCCAGGCCCCTCTTGAATTACTTTATTGTACTCACCATCACCACCTCCTCATGCAGAGAGTTCCATAGTCTCACCGCTCTTACAGTGAAGAGTCCATAGTCTCACTGCGCTTACAGTGAAGAGTCCATAGTCTCACTGCTCTTACAGTGAAGAGTCCATAGTCTCACTGCTCTTACAGTAAAGAGTCCATAGTCTCACTGCTCTTACAGTAAAGAGTCCATAGTCTCACTGCTCTTACAGTAAAGAGTCCATAGTCTCACTGCTCTTACAGTAAAGAGTCCATAGTCTCACAGCTCTTACAGTAAAGAGTCCATAGTCTCACTGCTCTTACAGTAAAGAGTCCATAGTCTCACTGCTCTTACAGTAAGAGTCCATAGTCTCACAGCTCTTACAGTAAAGAGTCCATAGTCTCACTGCTCTTACAGTAAAGAGTCCATAGTCCTCACTGCTCTTACAGTAGAGTCCATAGTCTCACTGCTCTACAGTAGAGTCCATAGTCTCACTGCTCTTACAGTAAAGAGTCCATAGTCTCACTGCTCTTACAGTAAAGAGTCCATAGTCTCACTGCTCTTACAGTAAAGAGTCCATAGTCTCACTGCTCTTACAGTACAGAGTCCACAGTCTCACTGCTCTTACAGTATAGAGTCCACAGTCTCACTGCTCTTACAGTATAGAGTCCACAGTCTCACTGCTCTTACAGTATAGAGTCCACAGTCTCACTGCTCTTACAGTACAGAGTCCACAGTCTCACTGCTCTTACAGTAAAGAGTCCATAGTCTCACTGCTCTTACAGTATAGAGTCCATAGTCTCACTGCTCTTACAGTACAGAGTCCATAGTCTCACTGCTCTTACAGTAAAGAGTCCATAGTCTCACTGCTCTTACAGTATAGAGTCCATAGTCTCACTGCTCTTACAGTACAGAGTCCATAGTCTCACTGCTCTTACAGTAAGAGTCCATAGTCTCACTGCTCTTACAGTACAGAGTCCATAGTCTCACTGCTCTTACAGTAAAGAGCACATAGTCTCACTGCTCTTACAGTACAGAGTCCATAGTCTCACTGCTCTTACAGTATAGAGTCCATAGTCTCACTGCTCTTACAGTATAGAGTCCATAGTCTCACTGCTCTTACAGTATAGAGGTCCATAGTCTCACTGCTCTACAGTATAGAGTCCATAGTCTCACTGCTGCTTACAGTACAGAGTCCATAGTCTCACTGCTCTTACAGTAAAGAGTCCATAGTCTCACGCTCTTACAGTACAGAGTCCATAGTATCACTGCTCTTACAGTATAGAGTCCATAGTCTCACTGCTCTTACAGTAATAGTCCATAGTCTCGCTGCTCCTTACAGTATAGAGTCCATAGTCTCGACTGCTCTTACAGTAAGAGAGTCCATAGTCTCACTGCTCTTACGTATAGAGTCCATAGTCTCACTGCTCTTACAGTATAGAGTCCATAGTCTCACTGCTTTTACAGTATAGAGTCCATAGTCTCACTGCTCTTACAGTACTAGAGTCCATAGTCTCACTCGCTCTTACAGTACAGAGTCCATAGTCTCACCGCTCTTACAGTACAGAGTCCATAGTCTCACTGCTCTTACAGTACAGAGTCCATAGTCTCACTGCTCTTACAGTATAGAGTCCATAGTCTCACTGCTCTTACAGTATAGAGTCCATAGTCTCACTGCTCTTACAGTATAGAGTCCACAGTCTCACTGCTCTTACAGTATAGAGTCCATAGTCTCACTGCTCTTACAGTATAGACTCCATAGTCTCACTGCTCTTACAGTATAGAGTCCATAGTCTCACTGCTCTTACAGTAAAGAGTCCATAGTCTCACTGCTCTTACAGTAAAGAGTCCATAGTCTCACAGCTCTTACAGTACAGAGTCCATAGTCTCACTGCTCTTACAGTACAGAGTCCATAGTCTCACCGCTCTTACAGTATAGACTCCATAGTCTCACCGCTCTTACAGTAAAGAGTCCGTAGTCTCACTGCTCTTACAGTATAGAGTCCATAGTCTCACTGCTCTTACAGTAAAGAGTCCATAGTCTCACTGCTCTTACAGTAAAGAGTCCATAGTCTCACTGCTATTACAGTAAAGAGTCCATAGTCTCACTGCTCTTACAGTATAGAGTCCATAGTCTCACTGCTCTTACAGTAAAGAGTCCATAGTCTCACTGCTCTTACAGTAAAGAGTCCATAGTCTCACTGCTCTTACAGTAAAGAGTCCATAGTCTCACTGCTCTTACAGTACAGAGTCCATAGTCTCACCGCTCTTATAGTAAAGAGTCCATAGTCTCACAGATCTTACAGTAAAGAGTCCATAGTCTCACTGCTCTTACTGTAAAGAATCCTCTTCTATGTTTGTGTACAAACCTTCTTTCCTCCAGACGCAGAGGATGTCCCCTCGTCACAGTCCTGGAGATAAATAGATGATGGGAGTGATCTCTGTACTGACCCCTGATATATTTATACATAGTTATTAGATCTCCTCTCAGTCGTCTTTTTTCTAAAGTGAATAACCCTAATTTTGATAATCTTTCTGGGACCTGTAGTCCCCCATTCCAGTTATTACTTTAGTTGCCCTCCTCTGGACCCTCTCCAGCTCTGCTATGTCTGCCTTGTTCACAGGAGCCCTGAACTGTACACAGTCCTCCATGTGTGGTCTGACTAGTGATTTGTAAAGTGGTAGGACTATGTTCTTATCACCACCATCTATGCCCCTTTTGATGCAACCCATTGTCTAATTGGCCTTGGCAGCAGCTGCCTGACAGTTTTTTGCAGCTTAGGCTACTTTCACACTTGCGGCAGGATGGATCCGACAGGCTGTTCACCATGTCGGATCCGTCCTGCCGCTATTTCGCCGTGCCGCCGCTCCGTCCCCATTGACTATAATGGGGACGGGGGCGGAGCTCCTGCGCAGCACGGCGAAAGCCGCCGGACTAAAAAGTCGGACATGCAGGACTTTTTAGTCCGGCGGCTTTCGCCGTGCTGCGCAGGAGCTCCGCCCCCGTCCCCATTATAGTCAATGGGGATGGAGCGGCGGTCCGGCTGCACAGCGAAATAGCGGCAGGACGGATCCGACATGGTGAACAGCCTGTTGGACCCATCCTGCCGCAAGTGTGAAAGTACCCTTAGCTTGCTGTTTATTAAAATTCCTAGATCCTTTTCCATGTCAGTGTTACCGAGTGTTTTACCATTTAGTATGTACGGGTGACTTGCATTATTCCTTCCCATGTGCATAACCTTACATTTGTCAGTGTTACCGAGTGTTTTACCATTTACTATGTACGGGTGACTTGCATTATTTTTTCCCATGTGCATAACTTTACATTTGTCAGTGTTAAACCTCATCTGCCACTTCTCTGCCCAAGCCTCCAATCTATCCAGATCCCTCTGTAGTAGTGTACTGTCCTCTGTAGTATATATACAGTATACTGTCCTCTGCTTTTAACCCGGACGGGGTTAAAAGCAGAGTGTGCTTGGCGTGCATGCTGTACCTGCGCTCCCTGGACTTTATGTGGCTGTCATGGCCCATAAAAGGTAGGAACTAGTGTTAGGGGACCACTCATGAAGGCGACCTTGACGTGGTGAGTGGCTTATTACGCTTTGGCCAAAATGTACACCAATGCCTCAGTCACCATCCAGCATAAAGGCAGGGCAGAGTGCTGGTTGCAGTGTGCGATTGCATTTTGTGTTTTTACATATACAGTATACTGTCCTCTGTAGTGTATATACAGTATACTGTACTCTGTACTATATATACAGTATACTGTCCTCTGTAGTATATATACAGTATACTGTCTTCTGTAGTATATATATATATTGTAGGAAGGCGCAAGGGTCCGTCATTGACGGAAGGTACGTGTCACCGAGGTTCGTGGCCTCGGTGAGATAAGAACTGGTTATTTTATGTGTCAGCCGCAGCTAGTGCTCGCTGACACTGTTTATTCTTAGTGTGGCTGAAAAGCCGATCCAGGCCGGTTCTTATTGGGAGCAGCCAAAGAGCAGGGAGGGGGGCTGTTCCCCGCGTCCAGGCCAGGTTTTGGGCTGGGGTTTAAATGCTCAGCCAGAAGCTCAGCTGGGTGTGGTATGTTCCTCCAAGTGAGAGTGGAGCTGTGAAGGCTCTGGGTTTCTAGGAGCTGCATGAGAGCCACCAGCTGGAAGCCAGGCGCCCTAAAAGCCTGCTGTGGATATCCAGGTGACATGTTTGTTTGAGTTTGCTGGACTTTTTGCTGTGTGAAAAACCACGGGGGAATTCCTGCGGTGTGAATTAACACCAGGACTCTGCCAAGTGTTTGTGTTATTTTGTTCCTTGTTGTGTGAATAAACACTGACTTTTGCTTTACAACCTTGTTTTTGCCTCTGTACTGCGTCCGCTTACCCTGCCTACCAGAGCGAATCCCTACAATTGGTGGCTTGGAGCGGGCAAGCGCAGTGAGGCTGGCGTGAACGCCAAAAATATTTTTTTCTCACGGTTGTATGTCGTTTATCAAACCGGCTAGATTCAAACCGGTGTCAAGAGACAAAATGGAGGCTGTTATAAGGGCCCTCGTGGAAGCTAACCTGCAGCAACGCGAGGCTAATAAGCAGCAGCAGGAGACCAACCAGTTGCTGCTACAACATGTAATGGCATTACAGTCAGCAGGAGCAACCCCAAGCTTACGTGATGCCCGGAAAGCAGTACGTGCAGCGATCCCTAAAATGACCCCCGCAGACGACGTCGAGACCTACCTGGCGATGTATGAAAAAGTGGCCACCAGGGAAAAGCTGCCCCAAGACCAGTGGGCTGAGATCGTCGCTCCGTTCCTGACGTCAGAGTCCCAGCGGGTGTTTTTTGACTTGCCTGACGATCAAGCAGCCGACTACCCAAAGGTAAAGGGGGAGATCTTGGCAAGACTGGGGGTGAATGTGCTGGTCCGGGCCCAGCGGGTGCATCAGTGGGGGTTCAACCCGGCGGAGCCCGTGAGACCCCAGTATTATGACTTGCTTAACCTGTTACAAAAGTGGCTACAACCTGACGTGTTGAGCCCCACTGCTACGTTGGACCGGTTATTAGCAGACAGGTTCTGGAGGACTCTGCCACCCCCTCTCCAGCAATAGATTGGCCAGGTCTCCCCAGGGAATGCGCTGGAGATGGTCGACCTGGTAGAGCGCTATGAGGCTACCCGGAACTTACAGGGGGGTTCTGTTGGGAGGGGGGCAGTCAGGTCCCGTAACTCTCCACCCCGGACCCAACAACCGGTGCCCATCAAGCCTGCCCGGGATATAACCCCTGTGGACCCCGCTCCAATAATCTGGTGTCGGGAGCCAGGTCATGTTCGAGCGGACTGTCCACGTCAGGGGGAACCCATGGACACGAACTGTGGCTTCCGTCATTCATTATATGCCGGGAAACTGTGTGCAGTGGGTGCTTCGGAGTCTCTGAACCACCTGTGCCAGGTTGAGGTGGGAGACACTCCAGCGGAGGCTCTGTTGGACTCAGGAAGTCTGGTGACCCTGGTAAGGGCTTCCCTGGTACGCTCCGCTGAGTACACCGGCCGTAAGGTTGGAGTCATGTGTATCCATGGGGACTTAAAAGACTATCCTACTGCTATAGTGACTCTGTCTACGGTTTCCGGTAGGTGGATCCACGAGGTGGCTGTTGCAACCCATCTCCACTATGAACTTATAGTAGGGAGAGACTTCCCGGGTTTCACGGCACTGTGGCCAGTTCTGAGAGTGACTGATATGCATGATACAGGTGTAACCCTAGCAGAATGGCCTGGCTCAGGGGGGAGACCAGAACCCTGGGAACCTGAGTCTAAAGGTCCCGCGGTAGGGGTGACCGCCACTTCGGTGGAAGAGGAGGAGACAACCCCGCTGAATGTAATGGTGGGAGACATGGAGGACTTGCCGCCGGGGCCTGAGCTGGCAGACCTCAATGTCTCCGGGGATAATTTTGGTACCGCGCAACACCGGGATCCAACCTTGTCCCGAGCCTGGGAAAATGTGCTAATAATAGATGGTGAACCACAACAACCAGGGGCAGAATCGGTGTTCCCCCGTTTTGTGGTCCATCAAGATATGTTGTATCGGGTAAATCAGCTGCGAGGTGAATCCATTGAACAGTTGGTGGTGCCTCAAGCTTATCGCAAACTCGTATTAGAGTTAGCCCACCAGCATGTTCTCGGGGGTCATCTGGGAATGCAGAAAACACAGGACCGGATACTACAACGGTTTTACTGGCCCAGTGTGTTTAAAGAGGTGGACGAGTTCTGTAAGTCTTGCCCGACCTGCCAGGCAACTAGCCCCCAGCACCTTTTTCGCAGTCCCTTGGTACCCCTCCCGATCATTGAGGTACCGTTTGAGCGAATCGCTATGGACCTGGTAGGTCCTGTACCAAAGTCCGCCAGGGGACACCAACACATCTTGGTTGTCCTTGATTACGCTACTCGGTACCCGGAGGCAGTGCCACTGCGACATACTTCTGCAAAACTTATAGCTAAAGAGCTAATGGAGATGTTCTCCCGAGTGGGGCTACCCAAAGAGGTCCTGACTGACCAGGGGACCCCTTTTATGTCAAAGGTCATGAGGGAACTCTGCAAGTTGCTGCGCATAAAACAGTTACGGACGTCCGTGTACCATCCACAAACGGATGGACTAGTGGAAAGGTTTAATAAAACTCTAAAAACCATGTTAAAAAGGGTGGTGACCAAAGATGGAAAGGATTGGGACCTTCTTCTGCCCTATCTCATGTTCGCAGTGCGAGAGGTGCCCCAGGCCTCTACTGGGTTCTCGCCCTTCAAATTGCTATATGGCAGACATCCTCGTGGCTTGTTGGACGTAGCCAAAGAGGCATGGGAACAACAACCCACTCTGCATAAAAGCGTCCTGGAATATGTTACCAAGATGCAACAGCGGATAGACCGTTTTGCCTCTTGTCAGGAAACATATGGAGGCCGCTCAGCGAGCCCAGAGTCAGATCTATAATCGGCAGGCTCGGGTCCGGAACTTTAACCCGGGTGATCGGGTTTTGGTTCTGGTGCCGACAGTGGACAGTAAGTTCCTAGCCAGGTGGCAGGGGCCCTACGAGGTACGTGAAAAAATAGGAGAGGTAAATTACAAAGTACACCAGCCGGGGAGGCGAAAGCCGGAGCAGGTTTACCATGTTAATTTGCTAAAACCTTGGAAGGATAGGGAAACCTGTACGGAAGACAGCCCGCGACCGGGCTTTCTTGGACAAGAGGTTCCGGCTCCTAAGTCTGAGGCAAGGGAAGCGGTTGCCACGGTAAAAATTGCTGACAGCCTCTCCTCTAAACAGGCTCAGGAAACCAGGGAGTTTGTTAGTCGGAACACGGATGTGTTCTCAGACCTCCCTGGACGCACTTCCGTAATCCAACATGACATTGTCACCGAGCCTCAGGCAAAAATCCGGTTAAAAGCGTACCGAGTACCCGAGGCTCGGCGAAAAGCCATCTCGGAGGAAGTGCAACTTATGTTGCGGCTGGATGTCATTGAGGAGTCTAAAAGTGAGTGGGCCAGTCCAATAGTGTTAATACCCAGGCCAGACGGGACATTGAGGTTCTGTAATGACTTCCGCAAACTTAATGAGGTGTCCAAATTTGACGCGTATCCCATGCCCCGAGTGGATGAGCTTATTGAGAAGTTGGGCCAAGCCCGGTATTTTTCTGTGTTGGACCTCACCAAAGGGTACTGGCAGGTACCCTTGACAGAGGCTGCCAAAGAAAAAACGGCTTTTGTCACGCCAGAGGGGCTGTATCAGTACAAGGTATTACCCTTTGGTCTACATGGCGCTCCAGCCACGTTTCAAAGGCTAATGGATATTGTACTCCGTCCACATCGTCGATACGCTTCGGCGTACCTGGACGATATTGTTGTCCATAGCACCGACTGGGAAAGTCACCTTCCTAAAGTACAGGCTGTAGTGGACTCCCTTCGAAAGGCGGGACTAACAGCTAACCCAAAGAAATGTGCAATAGGGTTAGAGGAGACTAAATACCTTGGGTATGTCATTGGACGTGGAGTCCTTAAACCCCAAGTGAGCAAAATAGAGGCGATACGGAATTGGCCCCGACCTGCCACCTCTAGACAAGTAAGGTCATTCCTGGGAATAGTGGGCTATTACATGAGGTTCGTTCCCCATTTTGCCACTTTAGCGGCTCCTTTGACAGGGCTTTTAAAGGGACGGAAGTCCGTGATAGTCCGCTGGAATGACCAGGCGGAAGAGGCTTTCTCCGCTTTGAAGTCGGCCCTGTGTGGGTCCCCGGTTTTGGTGACGCCCGACTTCAAGAGGGAATTTGTGGTCCAGACTGATGCCTCCGAAGTAGGCCTCGGTGCGGTACTGTCTCAGGAAGTCAACGGGGAGGAGCATCCCGTTGTCTTCCTCAGCCGTAAGCTCACTCCAGCAGAGACCCGGTACAGTATAGTGGAGAGAGAGTGCCTGGCCATCAAGTGGGCACTCGAGTCTCTCCGCTATTATCTGTTGGGGAGGAAATTCCGTCTGGTGACTGATCACTCCCCTCTCAAGTGGATGAGCCAGGCCAAAGAGAGGAATGCTCGGGTCACCAGGTGGTTCTTATCGCTGCAAAACTTCAAGTTCACAGTAGAACACAGGGCAGGCCGGTTACAGGGAAACGCGGATGCCCTGTCCCGAGTACACTGTCTGGCGTGTGTTCACCCCCTCAGGGTTGAACAAAGGGGGGAGGTATGTAGGAAGGCGCAAGGGTCCGTCATTGACGGAAGGTACGTGTCACTGAGGTTCCTGGCCTCGGTGAGATAAGAACTGGTTATTTTATGTGTCAGCCGCAGCTAGTGCTCGCTGACACTGTTTATTCTTAGTGTGGCTGAAAAGCCGATCCAGGCCGGTTCCTATTGGGAGCAGCCAAAGAGCAGGGTGGGTGGCTGTTCCCCACGTCCAGGCCAGGTTTTGGGCTGGGGTTTAAATGCTCAGCCAGAAGCTCAGCTGGGTGTGGTATGTTCCTCCAAGTGAGAGTGGAGCTGTGAAGGCTCTGGGTTTCTAGGAGCTGCATGAGAGCCACCAGCTGGAAGCCAGGCGCCCTAAAAGCCTGCTGTGGATATCCAGGTGACATGTTTGTTTGAGTTTGCTGGACTTTTTGCTGTGTGAAAAACCACGGGGGAATTCCTGCGGTGTGAATTAACACCAGGACTCTGCCAAGTGTTTGCGTTATTTTGTTCCTTGTTGTGTGAATAAACACTGACTTTTGCTTTACAACCTTGTTTTTGCCTCTGTACTGCGTCCGCTTACCCTGCCTACCAGAGCGAATCCCTACAATATATATATATATATATATATATATACATACAGTATACTGTCCTCTGTAGTGTATATACAGTATATTGTCCTCAGTAGTGTGTGTGTATATATATATATATATATATATATACACAGGATACTGTCCTCTGTAGTATATACACAGTATACTGTCCTCTGTAGTATATATACAGTATACTGTCCTCTGTAGTGTGTATATACTGTCCTCTGTAGTATATATACAGTACACTGTCCTCTGTAGTATATATACAGTATACTGTCCTCTGTAGTATATATACAGTATACTGTCCACTGTAGTATATATACAGTATACTGTCCTCTGTACTATATATACAGTATACTGTCCTCTGTAGTATATATATATACAGTATACTGTCCACTGTAGTATATATACAGTATACTGTCCTCTGTAGTGTATATACTGTCCTCTGTAGTATATATACAGTATACTGTCCTCTGTAGTGTATATATATATATATATATACAGTATACTGTCCTCTGTAGTATATATACATTATACTGTCCTCTGTAGTGTGTGTGTATATATATATACACAGTATACTGTCCTCTGTATATATACAGTATACTGTCCTCTGTAGTGTATATACAGTATACTGTCCTCTGTAGTGTGTGTGTGTGTGTATATATATATACACAGTATACTGTCCTCTGTAGTGTATATATACAGTATACTGTCCTCTGTAGTGTGTGTGTGTGTATGTGTATATATATATATATATATATATATACACAGTATACTGTCCTCTGTAGTGTATATATACAGTATACTGTCCTCTGTAGTGTGTATACTGTCCTCTGTAGTGTATATACAGTATACTGTCCTCTGTAGTATATATACAGTATACTGTCCTCTGTAGTGTGTATATATACAGTGTACTGTCCTCTGTAGTATATATACAGTATACTGTCCTCTGTAGTATATATACAGTATACTGTCCTCTGTAGTATATATACAGTATACTGTCCTCTGTAGTATATATACAGTATACTGTCCTCTGTAGTATATATACAGTATACTGTCCTCTGTAGTATATATACAGTATACTGTCCTCTGTAGTATATATACAGTATACTGTCCTCTTCAGTGTTAATTACTTTACACAGTTTAGTGTCATCTGCGAAAATTTATACTTTACTATGCAAGCCTTCTACAAGATCATTAATAAATATATTGAAGAGAATAGGGCCCAATACTGACCCCTGAGGTACCCACTAGTGACAGTGACCCCTCCAGTACTGACCCCTGAGGTACCCCACTAGTGACAGTGACCCCTCCAGTACTGACCCCTGAGGTACCCCACTAGTAACAGTGACCCCTCCAGTACTGACCCCTGAGGTACCCCACTAGTGACAGTGACCCCACTAGTGACTGACCCCTGAGGTACCCCACTAGTGACTGACCCCTCCAGTACTGACCCCTGAGGTACCCACTAGTGACAGTGACCCCTCCAGTACTGACCCCTGAGGTACCCCACTAGTGCCAGTGACCCCTCCAGTACTGACCCCTGAGGTACCCCACTAGTGACAGTGACCCCTCCAGTACTGACCCCTGTGGTACCCCACTAGTGACAGTGACCCCTCCAGTACTGACCCCTGAGGTACCCCACTAGTGACAGTGACCCCTCCAGTACTGACCCCTGAGGTACCCCACTAGTGACAGTGACCCCTCCAGTACTGACCCCTGAGGTACCCCACTAGTGACAGTGACCCCTCCAGTACTGACCCCTGAGGTACCCCACTAGTAACAGTGACCCCTCCAGTACTGACCCCTGAGGTACCCCACTAGTGACAGTGACCCCACTAGTGACTGACCCCTGAGGTACCCCACTAGTGACTGACCCCTCCAGTACTGACCCCTGAGGTACCCACTAGTGACAGTGACCCCTCCAGTACTGACCCCTGAGGTACCCCACTAGTGCCAGTGACCCCTCCAGTACTGACCCCTGAGGTACCCCACTAGTGACAGTGACCCCTCCAGTACTGACCCCTGAGGTACCCCACTAGTGACAGTGACCCCTCCAGTACTGACCCCTGAGGTACCCCACTAGTGACAGTGACCCCTCCAGTACTGACCCCTGAGGTACCCCACTAGTGACAGTGACCCCTCCAGTACTGACCCCTGAGGTACCCCACTAGTGACAGTGACCCCTCCAATACTGACCCCTGAGGTACCCCACTAGTGACGGTGACCCCTCCAGTACTGACCCCTGAGGTACCCCACTAGTGACGGTGACCCCTCCAGTACTGACCCCTGAGGTACCCCACTAGTGACGGTGACCCCTCCAGTACTGACCCCTGAGGTACCCCACTAGTGACAGTGACCCCTCCAGTACTGACCCCTGAGGTACCCCACTAGTGACGGTGACCCCTCTAGTACTGACCCCTGAGGTACCCCACTAGTGACGGTGACCCAATCTGAGTGTGTACCGTTAATACTCACCCTCTGTTTTCTATCACTCAGCCAGTTACTTACCCACTTACAGACATTTTCTCCCAGTCCGAGCATTCTCATTTTATATACTAACCTTCTATGTGGTACAGTGTCAGATGCTTTGGAGAAGTCCAGATCTACGACATCCATTGATTCGCCGCTGTCAAGTCTAGAACTTACTGCCTCATAGAAACTGATTAAATTAGTTTGACATGACCGATCCCTCACGAAGCCATGCTGATATGGCGTTATTTGCTTATTTCCGTTGAGATGCTCTAAGATAGCATCTCTCAGAAAACCTTCAAACAGTTTACCCACGACAGATGTTACACTTACCGGCCTATAGTTTCCAGGCTCTGTTTTTGGACCCTTTCTGAATATTGGCACCACATTTGCTATGCACCAATCCTGTGGGACATTCCCTGTCAGTATAGAGTCTGCAAATATCAGAAATAAGGGTCTGGCTATGACATTACTTAATTCCTTTAGGATACGGGGGTGTATGCCATCTGGCCCTGGCGATTTGTCTATTTTAATCTTTTTAAGACGCCGCTGTACTTCTTCCTGGGTCAGACAGGGCACATTTAATGGGGAATTTACTTTTACATTCTGTATTTCATCTGACAGTTTATTTTCCTCAGTGAATACAGTGGAGAAAAAATATGTAACAGCTTTGTTTTCTCCTCGTCGCTCTCTGCGACTCCCCCCTCATCACTCTGTAGAGGCCGACACCTTCAGATTTATACTTTTTACCATTTATATAATTGAAGAACATTTCAGGGTCAGTTTTACTCTCTTTTGTAATTAATCTCTCAGTCTCTAGTTTGGAAGCTTTTATTTGTTTTTTACATGTTCTATTTTTTTCCTTATAGTTTTTCAGTGCTTCCTCGCTCCCCTCCTGTTTTAGTGTCTTATATGCTTTCTTTTTGTCATTTATTGCTTTCTTTACAGTTCTGTTTATCCACATTGGTTTCTTCTTGTTCCTTAACCCTTTATTCCCATACGGTATGTACCTCTCACAGTGAGATTTTAGGATGCTTTTAAAGATATCCCATTTTGTGGCTGTATTTTTATTTTTGAGGACTTTGTCCCAGTTAGTTCGGCCTATGACCTCTCTTAGTTGGCTAAATTTAGCTTTTTTGAAGTTTGGCATTTTTGTTCCTCCCTGAAGAAACGATCTTTTGATTGATAATTGGAAGGTTATTACTTTCTGGTCACTATTTCCCAGGTGTCCCCCGACCTGCACGTCTGTTGTTCTGTCAGGTCTATTGGCTAATACTAAGTCCAGTATGGCCGTCCCTCTAGTCGGGTCCTGAACCAAGTTTCAGTTTCCCAGTCTATATCTGCGGAGTTCCCCCATAATAACCACCTCATTATGATTTGCCGCCTCGTCTATCTCATTTAGTAGTAGATTTTCTGTGGTCTCTGGTATATTAGGTGGTTTATAATAAACTCCTATTAGTAATTTATTACTGTTTTTGCCCCCATGTATCTCTCCCCACAGAGACTCCACATGTCCATGTCCCTCACTTATATCTTCCCGGAGTGTGGGCTTTAGACAGGACTTTACATAAAAGAGAACCCCCCCCCCCCCTCTCCGGTTTTGATGATCCTTTCTAAACAGACTGTAACCCTGTACATTAACTGCCCAGTCATAGCTATCATCCAGCCGTGTCTCAGTTATTCCCACTGTCATAGCTATCATCCAGCCGTGTCTCAGTTATTCCCACTGTCATAGCTATCATCCAGCCGTGTCTCAGTTATTCCCCCTGTCATAGCTATCCTCCAGCCGTGTCTCAGTTATTCCCACTGTCATAGCTATCATCCAGCCGTGTCTCAGTTATTCCCACTGTCATAGCTATCATCCAGCCGTGTCTCAGTTATTCCCACTGTCATAGCTATCCTCCAGCCGTGTCTCAGTTATTCCCACTGTCATAGCTATCATCCAGCCGTGTCTCAGTTATTCCCACTGTCATAGCTATCATCCAGCCGTGTCTCAGTTATTCCCACTGTCATAGCTATCATCCAGCCGTGTCTCAGTTATTCCCACTGTCATAGCTATCATCCAGCCGTGTCTCAGTTATTCCCACTGTCATAGCTATCATCCAGCCGTGTCTCAGTTATTCCCACTGTCATAGCTATCATCCAGCCGTGTCTCAGTTATTCCCACTGTCATAGCTATCATCCAGCCGTGTCTCAGTTATTCCCACTGTCATAGCTATCATCCAGCCGTGTCTCAGTTATTCCCACTGTCATAGCTATCATCCAGCCGTGTCTCAGTTATTCCCACTGTCATAGCCATCATCCAGCCGTGTCTCAGTTATTCCCACTGTCATAGTCCTCCTCACACATCACTAATTCCAGTTCCCCGGTTTATTAGTCAGGCTTCTGGCATTAGTATACATACATGTAAGGGCACTTTCACACTAGCTATATAATTTACTTGTCATCCCACCTTACCATTTTTATATACACTCACCTAAAGAATTATTAGGAACACCTGTTCTATTTCTCATTAATGCGATTATCCAGTCAACCAATCACATGGCAGTTGCTTCGATGCAGGTCGGGTTGTGGTCCTGGTCAAGACAATCTCCTGAACTCCAAACTGAATGTCAGAATGGGAAAGAAAGGTGATTTAAGCAGTTTTGAGCGTGGCCTGGTTGTTGGTGCCAGACGGGCCGGTCTGAGTATTTCACAATCTGCTCAGTTACTGGGATTTTCACGCACAACCATTTCGAGGTTTTACAAAGAATGGTGTGAAAAGGGAGAAACCTCCAGTATGCGGCCGTCCTGTGGGCGAGAATGCCTTGTGGATGCTGGAGGTCAGAGGAGAATGGGCGACTGATTCAAGCTGATAGAAGAGCAACGTTGACTGAAATAACCACTCGTTACACCCGAGGTCTGCAGCAAAGCATTTGTGAAGCCACAACACGCACAACCTTGAGGCGGATGGGCTACAACAGCAGAAGACCCCACCGGGCACCACTCATCTCCACTACAAATAGGAAAAAGAGGCTACAATTTGCACAAGCTCACCAAAATTGGACTGTTGAAGACTGGAAAACTGGTTTCTTGAACATGACAATGAGGTCACTGAACTAAAATGGCCCCACAGTCACCAGATCTCAACCCAATAGAGCATCTCTGGGATCTGGTGGAACGGGAGCTTTGTGCCCTGGATGTGCATCCCTCAAATCTCCATCAACTGCAAGATGCCATCCTATCAATATGGGCCAACATTTCTAAAGATGCTATCAGCGCCTTGTGGGATCAATGCCACGTAGAATCAAGGCAGTTCTGAAGGCAAAAGGGGGTCCAACACCGTATTAGTATGGTGTTCCTAATAATTCTTTAGGTGAGTGTATATATTTTTATTATCATTTCCTTTTTTTAAAATTTTTCTTCATTTTTCATTTCCTCTTATTCCATAATGATCTATTCCTAAACAAAAAATATTTTAAACCAAATATTTTAATCAACAATATTAAATATCTTTTAGTTCAAACCAAATGTGAGTGCGCCATCACAATTCTTCTTTCTAATCTTATATATCCTTACGGTTTTTAGGTGTACCGGTGATTGAGCACCTCTATCCATATTGGCCGACTGGTGAGCCTCAGGGACACTTTATTCTACTTTCACACTTGCGGTTTTCTTTTCCGACACTGAGTTCCGTCCTAGGGGCTCTATACCGGAGGAGAACTGATCCGGCATATCCCCCTGCATTCTGAATGGAGAGCGATCCGCTCAGGATGCATCAGGACGTCTTCAGTTCAGTCGTTTTGACTGATCAGGCAAAAGAGAAAACCGCAGCGCGCTACAGTATTATCTCCGGCGAAAAAAACTGAAGACTTGCCGGAATGCCGGATCCAGCATTTTTCCCCATAGAAATGTATTAATGCCGGATCCGGCATTCAAAATACCGGAATGCCGGATTCGTCCTTCCGGCCTGCGCATGCACAGACCGGTAAAAATGAGAAAAAAGATACAAGACGGACCCATCTGTCCGCATGACAAGCGGAGAGACAGATCAGTTCTTGCAATGAATTTGTGAGACAGATCCGCATCCGGATGCGCCTCACAAATGCTTTCAGTTACATCCAGATCCGCGGATCCGGTGGGCAGTTCTGACGACTGAACTGCCCGCCGGTTTACACTGCCGCAAGTGTGAAAGTAGCCTAAGAGGTTTATGTATACTTTTTACCCTACACCCTTCCTTCTGAACTGTTCTAGTCCCTCCTTCCATTCCTCCTCCTGTCCCACTACCTGCCCCCGGTCTCTATCTGCACTATCTCCCCATCCTATAATGTAATTACCCCCCCCAGTCCCTAGTTTAAACACTGCTCCAACCTTCTAGCCATCTTCTCCCCAGCACAGCTGCCCCTTCCCCATTGAGGTGCAGCCCGTCCCTACGATAGAGCCTGTAGCCGATAGAGAAGTCGCCCAGTTCTCCAGGAACCCAAACCCCTCCTTCCTGCACCAGTTCTTGAGCCACTTGTTCCCCTCCCTAATTTCCCGCTGCTGCTCGTGGTACCGGCAGTGTGAAGGATGCCCTTCTATGGTTGTCCTCATGTTTTCCTCTCCCTGCCTAAAGGAGACTTTTACTAACTTTTGAACCCTGGTCTAATTCGTGCCAGGTTGGGATGTGTTACATGTCTATGTGTATTGCAAAGGGTGGGACATTGTATATTTGAGTAAGTGATGTCTGTCCTATTGTCTCCCCGTGTGTATTGGTGATTTCCCTTTGTCCTGAGAGATAATGGAATTGCTCCTCGGTTGTCTCCAGGACAGAGGACATTGTGTATTCTCCTGCCTGGGATAGTTATGTTAACCATTGTACCATGATTATATCACAGGCAGACGGGAGGATGTTATGTGGGTTGTAACCTTTGTGTTGTGGGTTAATGTATATTTGTTGTGGGTGTCTCCCTTGCATGGGAGCAGGGGATAAGAGAGATTGTATTTTTGAATGTGGTGTGCTTCCAGTAAAGTCTTGTTCCAGTATTCAGCTTTGGCTCATATGTGGAATTATTCAGCGCTACCAGCGATTTCTTATTTGGCGAATGGGGGATTCTTCAACTAATTGGAATTAAGGAATAACAAGGCGGTGAGATACAGTGATACCGTCACAGGCAGTATTTCGGAAAACACTACCTTTTGAGGTCCTTGCCCTAAGCTTGTGACCTAAATCCCTGAAATCATTTTTAAGGACTCTCCACCTACCCCTAACTTTGTCATTGGTTCCGATATGGACCATGACCGCTGGATCTTCTCAAGCCCCTCCCAGTAATCTGTCAACCCGATCCGCGATGTGTCGAACTCTAGCGCCAGGAAGACAGCGCAGCGTTGGATGATCCCGGTCTTTGTGACAGATCTCCCTATCTGTTCCCCTAATAATGGAGTCTCCCACTACCAGCACCCGTCTGCCCTGCTCTCCTGGTCCCCTGCTTACTGGAGCTGACGTTCCCCTGACTGGCAGAGGAAGTGTCTGGCTGCGGCAGTGCCGTCCCTGGACTGACATCCCCCTCATCTGCCAAACGTGCAAACTTGTTGGGGTGTGTCAGATCAGGGCTAGCCTCCCTGGCACTCTTCCCTCTACCCCGCTTTCTAACTGTTACCCAGCTAGCTACCTCACTTTCCTCAGCCTCCTCTCTGTCGCCCTCCCCCTCATCTACCCCAAAGAGCGCAGGCTCGGTGAGAAGCAAACTCTTGAAAATTGTCAATGCCTCTCAGTGCAACTTGCCCGTTTAGAGACTCGATTTGTGATTCCAAACAGGTAATTTGCTCACATCTTGAACAAAGATATGCACCCCGAACAGCTGTTCCAGGACTGCAGACATCATGCAAGATGTGCACTGGACGCGCTGTCAATTGTGCAACACATACTAATGGGGATTACACCACAAAAGGTGTAGAAACTGGCTAATTGCAGCCCCCCACTGAAGTCCCTGAATCTAAAGTCACTTAATCTTAAGTCACACACTTACACAACCACGCGTCGCGGTCAAACTCGCGTTATATATCTGCCTATATAAATATAAATGAAGCTCACTACATCAGCCTGGTTTGTTTTCCCTCTGGATTCAAAAAGCCACTGAACCACGTCTCAGTATCAGCCACTACATCTATATTCTCAGATGCCATTATAGACTCAAGTTCATTGATCTTATTCCCTGGACTGCGAGCATTTGTAGACAAGACTCTGAGCTTGTCATTTCTTAACCTTTGTGCTACTGGCATCTTCTGGGAATGTTCCAGGGGCAGTCGGACTGCTGGATTATTACTCTTTTGCCCCCCTTTCCTAGTTTAAATGCTCCTTAGCAAATACATTGAACTGTTCACCGAGGACATTCGTTCCCTTGAGAGAAAGATGCAAACCATCTTTCTTGTACAGTTCTTTTCCATTCCAGCTAGAGCTATCATGAGACACAAAGCCAAACCCTTGGTTCAGACACCATTCACCAAGCCATACATTGAATTCCTTAATGCGCCTCTTCCCGTCATGCTGAAGGTTATGCACAGGCAAAACTGCAGAGAGTGAAACAGTCGATGCAACCTCCCATATATCATTACCGAGTGTGTGAAAAGCTTCGGGTTCAGAAAGATTATACAACCGAGACTTTGGCAATCTAGCTCCGGGAATAAGGTTGACGGGGCAATCAAACTCCCGATGAGGAGGCAACTCCTGGTCTCCACCCTTAGAGAATACATCAAGGAGGTAACATGTTAGTAGTTACAACAGAAAGCGACGTGCTGAGACAGTGGCCAAGGCAGAAATCACTCCAATCGAGAATCTGTCTCACTTGCCAATCGATGGTAGGGTTATGTTTGGTTAACCATGGTAAACCCAACACCAGAGGGGCAGGCAAACCCTCGAGCACAAAACATGAAATGGATTCAATATGAGAATCTCCCACCTTTAGGCGAATGTCCTGCACCATTTCAGACAGACACTTTTGAGAGAGAGGGGCGGAATCAATCGCAAACACAGAAATATTTTTGTCTAATGAGCTTGTTGTCAAACCATGCGTACGGAAAAACTGGCCATCCACTAAGTTAACCCCTGCCCCACTGTCAATAAATACTTCCATTTCTACAGTTTTGGAATCTAGCGCCACCTTGGCAGGCAGGAGAAATCGGGTACTACCGGCAAAAGACAAAAGTACATTCTCAACTTCCCCATCCACACTACCAAGAGTGAGAAGAGGACTAGACATATTAGGTTTTTTTCACCTTTGCCTCTTAGCAAACCACTAGTGTCCTTTTTTTGCCCGGCATCCGATCCACATTTTTGGTTCTTTGGATGTGGACCATTTTAATGTGGCCGCAAAGAAAAAAGCATGTAACACGAACGTCATCGGTATATTTTGTGGATCCACATTCTGCTGAATGAGCATGTGAATGAGCCCTAAGTGAGATTTCCAGGACAGTTATATGACTGACTGGTCACTGCATTCACTACAGTGGGGGCTGCGGTGCAGTAACCAGCTCCAGGCACTACAGCTGATCGGCAGGGTGTCAGACCCCTGCCAATCTGATGGTGGTGGTCTTTCCTAAGGACATAAACATCCAGGCTGCCTGCACAGTCCCACAGGGAGTCCATGGACTACTGAATGCTCCCGGGAAGAGTCCAGATTCCAGGTCATCCAACAGGGCCTGCGTTAGCAGCACTGCAAAATGAGGGCAAGGCTGTTTCATCAGCAGATAAGCATCGGGCACTGCATGGCCACCTCGGGCAGCATCCTCTGAACAGCTATCCATGCCAAGTCCTGTCGGTCAGCCTGCTAGAAGCCACATTCTTCCAAACAGATCCAGCTGTGGCTGCAGAGGAAAACTGTTTATAGAAAGCCACTTCCTCCTTCTGGAGAGCAAATTTACATTGAAAGTTGTCAGGACGCCCGTGCTGAACTCTGTCCACTGTAGGAATTCCCTACAATGTGGACTATGGAGCAATAGAGGAAGATGGCCTGGTCTGATGGATCACAATACATCATGTGGACAGCTGGGGGGGGTGTCACTTACCTGGGGAAGAGATGGCACCAGGTATACCATGGGAAGAAGATGGCCTAGTCTGATGGATCACGTTACATCATGTGGAGGGTCGGGTGTGTGCGTCACTTACCTGGGGAAGAGATGGCACCAGGTGTACCATGGGAGGAAGATGGCCTGGTCTGATGGATCACATTACATAATGTGGACAGCTGGGTGTGTGCGTCACTTACCTGGGGAAGAGATGGCACCAGGTGCATTGTGAGAAGGTGGCCTGCTCTGATGGATCACATTACATTATGTGCACAGCCAGGTGTGTGCGTCACTTACCTGGGCAAGAGATGGCACCAGGTGTACCATGGGAAGAAGATGGCCTGGTCTGATGGATCACATTACATTATGTGCATAGCCAGGTGTGTGCGTCACTTACCTGGGCAAGAGATGGCACCAGGTGTACCATGGGAAGAAGATGGCCTGGTCTGATGGATCACGTTACATAATGTGGACAGCCGGGTGTGTGCGTCACTTACCTGGGGAAGAGATGGCACCAGGTGTACCATGGGAAGAAGATGGCCTGGTCTGATGAATCACGTTACTGTCACGGATGATGTTGCAGATAGCTAGAACTTATGAATAAACGTCCGACTGGCTTGATCCCAAACTAAGGAGCATATAGGTGAGCCCTATAAAACCCTAAGAGCTCTCCCTGACTGCTATGCCCATGCAAGGGTCTCAATGGTAGACGATTGCATGCCCATGTAGCTAAGACTGTGTGACACCTTAAAACCCTATAATAATGAGGGGATACGACCACCGGCTCCCTGCACTTAATATGGGCGGAGTCAGGGTCACCTAGAATCAAGCCAGCAAGGAAACACAATACATGAAAAGACTTATCTGAACAAACAGCAGCAGCAGCCTTCAGCAGTGAACACTTCATACAGGAAGTAGTATAAACCGCAAAGTGAGGCAGTATGGGAGGGAATATAAAGGGAGACGATTAGTCTAAATAAGTGACACCTGGGAGAAGGAAAGGAGATGACAAAGTGAAACCAAAACAAAGAACGTCATGCAAGAGGTAGAAAAGGACGTCTGCCAGACCTTCTCACAGAACTGGCGGTGACAGTTACATAATGTGGACGGCCGGGTGTGTGCGTCACTTACCTGGGGAAGAGATGGCACCAGGTGTACCATGGGAAGAAGATGGCCTGGTCTGATGAATCACGTTACATCATGTGGAGGGTCGGGTGTGTGCGTCACTTACCTGGGGAAGAGATGGCACCAGGTGCATCATGGGATGAAGATGGCCTGGTCTAATAGATCACGTTACATAATGTGGACAGCCAGGTGTGTGTGCGTCACTTACCTGTGGAAGAGATGGCACCAGGTGAACCATGGGAAGAAGGCAGCCTGGTCTGATGGATCACATTACATCATGTGGACAGCCAGGTGTGTGTGCGTCACTTACCTGGGGAAGAGATGGCATCAGGTGCATCATAGGAAGATAGCCAGGTCTAAAGGATCACGTTACATCATGTGGAGTGTTGGGTGTGTGCATCACTTACCTGTGGAAGAGATGGCACCAGGTGAACCATGGGAAGAAGGCAGCCTGGTCTGATGGATCACATTACATCATGTGGATGGCTGGGTGTGCGTGTCACTTACCTGGAGAAGACATGGCACTAGGTGCACTATGGGAAGAAGACGGCCTGGTCTGATGGATCATGGTTACATCATGTGTGTGTGTCACTTACCTGGAGAAGAGATGGCACCAGGTGCACTATGGGAAGAAGACGGCCTGGTCTGATGGATCATGGTTACATCATGTGTGTGTCACTTACCTAGAGAAGACATGGCACAAGGTGCACTATGGGAAGAAGACGGCCTGGTCTGATGGATCATGGTTACATCGTGTGTGTGTGTCACTTACCTAGAGAAGAGATGGCACTAGGTGCACTATGGGAAGAAGACGGCCTGGTCTGATGGATCATGGTTACATCATGTGTGTGTGTCACTTACCTGGAGAAGAGATGGCACCAGGTGCACTATGGGAAGAAAACGCACAAACAAAGGATAAACTCAGACTAAACGGGTTTAGTAGCAAAATGTAAATATACTTTATTCAATAATTCTCATTAAAAAAAAAAATATATGATGTAATACATCAGATAAAAAGGTGGACTGCACGTGAGGGGACGTGACACAATAACCAGTAGGCAGAGGGCAATAAGGCGCCACAATTGGCTGGAATATACACTAAATACACTGATATATGGAAATATCACAAATATCCAGATCATATCAAAGTGAAGTGCACATCTCTATAAGTACACAGGGAAGGACTATCCATACCCTAAGAATGGAGCCGTGTATATATGTATACAGATCGGTCACTTAGATGGCCGCGCCCGCTGTCCGTGAACACAAAATCTATAAGGAGGAGCGATCTCAACAAGTAAATACAAAGATCGATCTTCCTACAACATATAGCAAAACGCCAAGTGTACCAAAAGTAACATAGACGGACACCAACCACCTCACACCAAAAGTAACATTGCCATAAAGCAGTAATGTCCACCTCAGGAGAGCCACCTACCCCGACGCACGTTTCGGCTAGAATGTTATTTTTTTTTATTCATTAATTATAATTGCGTTCATTTATGAATTATACATTTGTCACTTTTTTTATCCATTCATGAGTTGTATTATTTTTTTATGTACATATGATATATTTATTGTATTCACCTATATTATGTATATTTTTGCACTTTATTCATTTATGAACTGTATATTTATATGTACACTTTATATCATATTTATTTATGTATTATAATTGGGTTTATTTATGAATTATGTATTTTTCACTCTTTAATGTATTTATGAGTTTTTTATGCACGTATGAGATATATCTTATTATATTTTATAAATGATGTGCACTTATTCACATATGAATTATATATCTCTATGTATTATTATGTAGAATGGCATTAGGCTGTGCCGTTACGTAATCTGCGACATCGAGTCTATTATATTATTGTACTCTAGATATTTCCTTTCTGTCATCATCCATCTCTGAGAAATCTTAGTTCATGGTTTGAGGACCTTCCTGGAGTGTGACTGGCCATCACTTGACCGTCGCGTCATGAGGTGGATCTATGTGCGCTGTCGCCTGACTGGCCATCACGTGACCGTCGCGTCATGAGGTGGATCTATGTGCGCTGTCGCCTGACAATCACGTGACCGCCGCGTCATGAGGTGGATCTATGTGCGCTGTCGCCTGACTGGCCATCACGTGACCGCCACGTCATGAGGTGGATCT
The DNA here is from genome assembly GCF_014858855.1 of Bufo gargarizans. NCBI lineage: Eukaryota > Metazoa > Chordata > Amphibia > Anura > Bufonidae > Bufo > Bufo gargarizans. The sequence goes on along the minus strand of NW_025334785.1, from coordinate 68,727 downwards.
ATGTGCGCTGTCGCCTGACTGGCCATCACGTGACCGCCACGTCATGAGGTGGATCTATGTGCGCTGTCGCCTGACTGGCCATCACGTGACCGCCGCGTCATGAGGTGGATCTATGTGCGCTGTCGCCTGACTGGCCATCACGTGACCGTCGCGTCATGAGGTGGATCTATGTGCGCTGTCGCCTGACTGGCAATCACGTGACCGCCACGTCATGAGGTGGATCTATGTGCGCTGTCGCCTGACTGGCCATCACGTGACCGTCGCGTCATGAGGTGGATCTATGTGCGCTGTCGCCTGACTGGCAATCACGTGACCGCCGCGTCATGAGGTGGATCTATGTGCGCTGTCGCCTGACTGGCCATCACGTGACCGCCACGTCATGAGGTGGATCTATGTGCGCTGTCGCCTGACTGGCAATCACGTGACCGTCGCGTCATGAGGTGGATCTATGTGCGCTGTCGCCTGACTGGCAATCACGTGACCGCCGCATCATGAGGTGGATCTATGTGCGCTGTCGCCTGACTGGCCATCACGTGACCGCCACGTCATGAGGTGGATCTATGTGCGCTGTCGCCTGACTGGCAATCACGTGACCGCCACGTCATGAGGTGGATCTATGTGCGCTGTCGCCTGACTGGCCATCACGTGACCGCTGCGTCATGAGGTGGATCTATGTGCGCTGTCACCTCACTGGCCATCATGTGAGCACCACGTCATGAGGTGGATGTATGTGCGCTGTCACCTCACTGGCCATCATGTGACCACCACGTCATGAGGTGGATGTATGTGCGCTGTCACCTCACTGGCCATCATGTGACCACCACGTCATGAGGTGGATCTATATGCACTGTTGCCTGACTGGCCATCATAGGACTGCCACGTCATGAGGTGGATCTATGTGCGCTGTCGCCTGACTGGCCATCATAGGACCGCTGCGTCATGAGGTGGATCTATGTGCGCTGTTGCCTGACTGGCCATCACGTGACCGCCGCGTCATGAGGTGGATCTATGTGCGCTGTCGCCTGACTGGCCATCACGTGACCGCCACGTCATGAGGTGGATCTATGTGCGCTGTCGCCTGACTGGCCATCGGGCGGCTTGGCACATCCCACCTACTCCCCAGGGACGCCTTCTTCGGCAGACACATGGAGTGCCTGCTGATTTAATAATACACAGGTGAGCACATCTACAGGGTACGCCACATCCCATAGAGGAAGGCATTCATGCCGAAACGAGCGTCAGGGTAGGTGGCTCTCCTGAGGTGGACATTACTGCTTTATGGCAATGTTACTTTATGGTGTGAGGTGGTTGGTGCCCGTCTGTTACTTTTGGTACACTTGGCGTTTTGCTATATGTTGTAGGAAGATCGATCTTTGTATTTACTTGTGGAGATCGCTCCTCCTTATAGATTTTGTGTTCACGGACAGCGGGCGCGGCCATCTAAGTGACCGATCTGTATACCTCTATTTACGGCTCCATTCTTAGGGTATGGATAGTCCTTCCCTGTGCACTTCACTTTGATATGATCTGGATATTTGTGATATTTCTATATATCAGTGTATTTAGTGTATATTCCAGCCAATTGTGGCGCCTTATTGCCCTCTGCCTACTGGTTTATTGTGTCATGTCCCCTCACGGGCAGTCCACCTTTTTATCTGATGTATTACATCATCTACCGTATTTTTCACCCCATAAGACACACTCCCCCACCCCCCCACTAAAAGTGGGGAGAAAATGCCCCTGCGTCTTATGGGGCGAATGCTGCCATTTTATATCGCAGACTGCGATGTATCAACTGGAGGGGGGCGGGGCCGGTGTCATGCAAATGCGGCGGGCCGGTTCGGTGACTGTACTCCGGCCCCGCCGCTCACTCACTGCTTTATTGCTTAAACATTTTATAATAATAGCTTTAATTGACATTCCGATCCCCAGCCCCATCTGTACCACCGTACTTACTAAATGTCCTGTAGCTGGCAGAGCAGGGCGGGCGGCTGTAACTCACTGACGTCACGTGCCTGCGCCGCCTATTTCATTCATAAAGTGACGTCAGTGAGTAACGGCCGCCCGCTCTGCTCTGCCTGCTACAGGACATTTAGTAAGTAGTACAGATGGGGCTGGGGATCGGAACTTCAATGAAAGCTATTATTATAAACGGTTTAGGCAATAAGGAAGTGAGTGAGCGGCGGGGCCGGAGTACAGTGACCGCACCGGCCCGCCGCATTTGCATGACACCGACAGGTTTACCGTAGGTCCGGTATATTAGGGCATCTGTGGATGCCACTATTAGGGGGTGGGGGATATGTAAATGGCACTGTTATGGGGGATCTGTGGGTGACACATATAAAACAGTGCCATCCACAGATCCCCCTCCATAACAGTGCCATCCACAGATCCCCCTCCATAACAGTGCCACCCACAGATCCCCCCCGTAACAGTGCCACCCACAGATCCCCCTCCATAACAGTGCCACCCACAGATCCCCCTCCATAACAGTGCCACCCACAGATCCCTCCCATAACAGTGCCACCCACAGATCCCTCCCATAACAGTGCCACCCACAGATCCCCCTCCATAACAGTGCCACCCACAGATCCCCCTCCATAACAGTGCCACCCACAGATCCCCCTCCAGAACAGTGCCACCCACAGATCCCCCCATAACAGTGCCAACCACAGATCCCCCCCATAACAGTGCCAACCACAGATTCCCCCCATAACAGTGCCATCCACAGATCACCCCCCATAACAGTGCCATCCACAGATCCCCCATAACATTGTCATCCACAGATCCCCCATAGTAGTGTCATCCACAGATCCCCCATAGTAGTGTCATCCACAGATCCCCCATAGTAGTGTCATCCACAGATCCCCCATAGTAGTGTCATCCACAGATCCCCCATAGTAGTGTCATCCACAGATCCCCCATAGTAGTGTCATCCACAGATCCCCCATAGTAGTGTCATGCACAGACCACCATTAGTTCAAAACCCACCAAAAGCACACCTTTTGGTTCAAAATATGTATTTTCTTATTTTCTTCCTCAAAAACCTAGGTGCGTCTTATGGGCGAAATATACGGTATATATTTTTTATGAGAATTATTGAATAAAGTATATTTACATTTTGCTACTAAACCTGTTTAGTCTCAGTTTATCCTTTGTTTGCGTATGTTTATGTCCACTGAGTGGGTACGTTACTGTAGGGTCACTATATGTGAACGTTGTGACTGATATTGTTTAATCAATATGGGAAGAAGACGGCGGCCTGGTCTGAGGGATCACGTTACATCATGTGGACGGCCGGGTGTGTGGGTCACTTACCTGGAGAAGAGCTGGCACCAGGTGCCCTATGGGAAGACCGCGGCCTGGTCTGAGGGATCACATTACATCATGTGGAGGGCCAGGTGTGTGTGTCACTTACCTGGAGAAGAGATGGCACCAGGTGCACTATGGGAAGAAGACAGCCTGGTCTGAGGGATCACATTACATCATGTGGACGGACGGGTGTGTGTGTGTCACTTACCTGGAGAAGAGATGGCAACAGGTGCACTATAGGAAGAAGCCGGCTTGGTCTGAGGGATCACGTTACATCATGTGGACGGCTGGGTGTGTGCGTCACTTACCTGGAGAAGAGATGGCACCAGGTGCACTATGGGAAGACCGCGGCCTGGTCTGAGGGATCACGTTACATCATATGGAAGGCTGGGTGTGTGCGTCACTTACCTGGAGAAGAGATGGCACCAGGTGCACTATGGGAAGACCGCGGCCTGGTCTGAGGGATCACGTTACATCATATGGAAGGCTGGGTGTGTGCGTCACTTACCTGGAGAAGAGATGGCACCAGGTGCACTATGGGAAGACCGCGGCCTGGTCTGAGGGATCACATTACATCATATGGACGGCTGGGTGTGTGTGCGTCACTTACCTGGAGAAGAGATGGCACCAGGTGCACTATGGGAAGAAGACAGCCTGGTCTGAGGGATCACGTTACTTCATGTGGACGGCCGGGTGTCAGTGTCACTTACCTAGGTAAGAGATGGCACCAGGCACAATGACTCAATACACAAGTAAATCAACTAAAGAACGGTGAAAAAAAAGATTTCAGTTCTGAGCTGGCAAAGTGATAGCCCTGACTCCCTGTCCAGTTGTCTACATAGACACGTAGCTGTGCTGCACCTGATTAAAACAGTTTTTCTTTTTTTTGTTGCCCCGAGGCTCCGTTTCCTAGTTATGATACTTTTTTTTAAATATTCTTTTAATATTTGAATACTTTTTAATATGAAAATTAGGCCTTCTGTGCAGTGAGGGCGTCACCATTGCCCCTGTTGCTCTCCTTTCTGTGACCAGCTCCTCCCTTTGATTGACAGGGCCGAACAGAGGCAAAGCAGCGAGGGAGGGTCTGGCCACAGAAAGGGGTGGAGCTTGGGTCTATGGTGACGCCCTTATTGCACCAAAGGCCTAACTTGCACATTAAGAAAAAGTATTATGACTCGGAAACAGAGCTTCAGATCAACAAACGTAAATCATCATCTTAAATCAGGTGAAACACATCTACGTGTCTATGCTGGACAGGGGGGTCACTGGTGACTGATCCCTTTAACCCTATGGAGATGTGATATGGTCTGAGGAGTCCTGACCCTAACCCAACGTAGAAGAGCTGAAGAGTCCTCACCTTAACCCAATGGAGATACTGAGACATGGCCTGAAGAGTCCTCACCTTAACCCAATGGAGATACTGAGACATGGCCTGAAGAGTCCTAACCTTAACCCAATGGAGATACTGAGACATGGCCTGAAGAGTCCTCACCTTAACCCAATGGAGATACTGAGACATGGCCTGAAGAGTCCTCACCTTAACCCAATGGAGATACTGAGACATGGCCTGAAGAGTCCTCACCTTAACCCAATGGAGATACTGAGACATGGCCTGAAGAGTCCTCACCTTAACCCAATGGAGATACTGAGACATGGTCTGAAGAGTCCTCACCTTAACCCAATGGAGATACTGAGACATGGCCTGAAGAGTCCTCACCTTAACCCAATGGAGTTACTGAGACATGGCCTGGAATCCTCACCTTAACCCAATGGAGATACTGAGACATGGCCTGAAGAGTCCTCACCTTAACCCAATGGAGTTACTGAGACAAGGCCTGGAATCCTCACCTTAAAGGGGTTATCCAAAGTGTAAAACATGCCCCCCCCAATGCCTGGGCCCCTCATAAAGATTATACTTATCCGACTCCCCGGCACCCGTGTCACTCCAGATCCCCACACAGCAGCCGCTGCGACGGGGGAGCAGCCAACAGCAGGGTGACGCTATGGAGGCTCGTCCCTGCCGCTGCTTGCTATTGGCGGCTCCCCCCTGTGTGGGGATCTGGAGTGAAAATGAGAATACGTGATCTGCATTCCAATGCTGTGGTCTGGGGGCTCGTGAGAGAAGACTCATCTGAGAGTAGGAAAATCCACAGCACTCCAGTGAAAGCATATACAATTCTTTTTAACCCTTAGGATACCAGCGCCGTACATGTATGGTGCAGAAATGCGGGACAGAAATCCCAGCGCAGTACAGGTACGGCGCACTGATCTGGCGTGTGCAGGAGCTGCTGTGCCCGATCAGCGGCAGGGGTCCGGCAGTCATTGATAGCCGGACCCCTACTGTATGCTGCGGCATCGGTGAAAACACAGATGCCGGCACATTAACCCTTGCACGGCAGCGGTCAGCGCTGACCACAACATGTGCGGTATCCTCACGGGTGCCGTGTCTATGGGGTCCCCGAGCTGCTGTGACGGGGACCCCATGGCAGGGAAGGCAGCCCGATCCTTGCTGCCTTCCGGAAAGAAATATTGTAATGCATTGTATAGGGGATCAGACACCTAAAAGTTGAAGTTTTAGAGTGGGACAAAAAATAGTAAAAAAAAATAAAGTAAAAAAAAAATAAAAGTAAAAAGTTTCAAGTAAAAAAAAAAGCGTCCTTTTCCCAAAATAAAGTAAAAAAAAAAGTTAAAAATAGGGAAAAAAAAGAAAAGTTGACATATTAAGTATCGCCGCATCGATATCGACCGGCTCTATAAAGATATCACATGACCTAACCCCTCAGGTGAACACAGTCAAAAAAATAAAATTAAAACTTAGCTAAAAAAACACTAAAAGTGCAACACCAAGCGATCACAAAGGCGTATGCCCCCCAAAATAGTACAAATCTAACCGTCTCCTCATCCCTTAGCCCCTACCTAAGACAATCGCCCAAGAAATAAAAAAACTATGGCTCTCAGACTATGGAGACACTAAAACATGATTTTTTTGTTTCAAAAATGCTTTTATTGTGTTAAATGTAAAAATAAAATAAAAAAAGTTGACATATTAGGTATTGACGCAACCGTAACAACCTGCTCTATAAAATTACCACATGACCTAACCCCTCGGATGAACATCGTGAAAAAAATCTAATAAAAACAGTGTCAAAAAAGCAATTTTTTTGTCACCTTACATCACAAAAAGTTTAATAGTAAGCAATCAAAAAGTCATATGCACCCCAAAATAGTGCAAATCAAACAGTCATCTCATACCGCAAAAATTATATCCATCCTAAGACAATCGCCCAAAAAATCTAACCATCACCTCATCCTTTAGCCCCTACCTAAGACAATCGCCCAAGAAATAAAAAAACTATGGCTCTTAGACTATGGAGACACTAAAACATATTTTTTTTTTTTGTTTCAAAAATATCATTGTGTAAAACTTACATATTTTTGTCACCTTACATCACAAAAAGTGCAATAGCAAGCAATCAAAATAGTACCAATCAAACCGTCTCATCCCGAAAAAAAAATTAGCCCCTAATTTTTTTTTTTTAAACTAGGGCTTTCAGAATATGGAGACACAAAAAAATCTTTTTTTTCAAAAATGCTTTATTATGTAAAACTGAAACAGACAACAAAGTAGTTATATTTGGTATTGTCGCATCCGTAACAACCTGCTCTATAAAAATCCCACATGATCTAACTTGTCAGATGAACATTGTAAATAACAAAAAATAAAAACGGTGCCAAAACAGCTATTTCTTGTTACCTTGTCTCACAAAAAGTGTAATATAGAGCAACCAAAAATCATATGTACCCTAATATAGTACCAACAAAACTGCCACCTTATCCCATTGTTTCCAAAATGGGGTCTTTTTTTGGAGTTTCTACTGTAGGGGTGCATCAGGGGTCTTCAAATCTGACACGGCAGCTTAAAATTATTCCAGTGAAATCTGCCCTCCAAACAGCTCCTTTCCTTCTGCGCCCTGCCGTGTGCCCGTACAGCAGTTTGCGACCACATATGGGGTGTTTCTGTAAACTACAGAATCAGGGCCATAAATAATGAGTTTTGTTTGGCTGTTAACCCTTGCTTTGTTAGTGGAAAATAATTCATTAAAATTGAAAATCTGCCAAAAAAGTGAAATTCTGAAATTTCATCTCCATTTTCCATTCATTCTTGAGGAACACCTAAAGGGTTAACAAAGTTTGTAAAATCATTTTTGAATACCTTGAGGGGTGTAGTTTCTAAAATGGGGTCATTTTTGGGTGGTTTCTATTATGTAAGCCTCACAAAGTGACTTCAGACCTGAACTGGTCCTTAAAAAGTGGGTTTTGGAAATTTTCTGAAATATGTTAAGATTTGCTTCCAAACTTCTAACCTCCCCAAAAAATAAAATGGCATTCACAAAATGATCAAAACTTGAAGTAGACATATGGAGAATGTAAAGTAGTAACTATTTTTGGAGTTATTACTATCTATTAGGGCACCTTCACACTTGCGTTTTTCTTTTCCGGCACTGAGTTCAGTCACAGGGCTATATACCGGAAAAGAACTGATCAGGCATATCACTGTGCATTCTGAATGGAGGGCGATCCGCTCAGGAGGCATCAGGATGTCTTCAGTTCAGTCTTTTTGCTTTTCAGGACGGAGATAATACCGCAGCATGCTACGGTTTTATCTCCGGCCCAAAAAAACGTAACACTTGCCTGAATGCCGGCATTTTTTTCTATAGGAATGTATTAGTGCCGCATTGACGGATCCGGTATTCCGCTCTGCGCATGAACAGACCTTTAAAAATGTGAAAAAAATAAATACCGGTTCCGTTTTGCCGGATGACACCTGAAAAACGGATGCGGTATTGCAATGCATTTTTCTGACTGATCAGGATCCTGATAAGTGAAAAATGCCTGATCAGTCAGAAAAAGCATGAACAATACTGTATAGAAATATAATGTCAACTTTTCTTTGATCATTACAAAGAATTGCATATACTTAAACTGGAGTGCCGTGGATATTCCTACTCTCTGGGGATCTGGAGTGACACGGGTGCCGGGATGTCGGGTAAGTATAATCTATATGAGGGGCCCGGGAATTGGGGGGGGATGGGCAGGTTTTACACTTTGGATAACCCCTTTAACCCAACGGAGATACTGAGACATGACCTGAAGAGTCCTCACCTTAACCCAACGGAGATACTGAGACATGACCTGAAGAGTCCTCACCTTAACCCAACGGAGATACTGAGACACGACCTGAAGAGTCCTCACCTTAACCCAACGGAGATACTGAGACACAACCTGAAGAGTCCTCACCTTAACCCAACGGAGATACTGAGACATGATCTGAAGAGTCCTCACATTACCCGGCCGTCACCCCCATAGAACTGCAAATGCGGACAAGAATAGGACATGTTCTATTTTTTTCCGGAACCGCGGACCGGAAGATCGAGGGCGCGCTCCGGAAATGTGTGCTGTCCGCATTCATTCCTGCCCCATAGAGAATGAATGGATCCGCACCCGTTCCGCAATTTGCGGAATGGATGCAGACCCATTCTGCGGACGTGTGAATAGACCCTAACCCAACGGAAATACTGAGACATGACCTTAAGAGTCTTAACCTTTATCCAATGGAGATACTGAGACATGACCTGAAGAGTCCTCACTTTAAACCAACGGAGATACTAAGATACGACCTGAAGAGTCCTCACCTGAACCCAACGGAGATACTGAGATATGACCTGAAGGGTCCTCACCTTAATCCAATGGAAATACTGAGATACGACCTGAAGAGTCCTCACCTTAACCCAACGGAGAAACTGAGACACAACCTGAAGAGTCCTCACCTTAACCCAATGGAAATACTGAGACATGACCTGAAGAGTTCTAACTTTAGGGGTTATTCAATACTAAATCAGACCTCCAGATGTAGCTGACCAGTTACTCACTTGGTCCACACCCCTGGATTCAGTCTTTGTGGATCCTGGACTGGCCCTTCTGTGCCGATATTAACATCTGTTGATGGGGGACATGTGACCGCTGCAGCCAATCACAGGTTACAATGGTGACCTCCTCCCCATGCATCACATGTGATGGCCAGTGTGCCGGCATACATACATAATTCCTCTGGGTAGCCATCTTATATGCTTCTGGCCTATGTAAAAAACTGTGAACTCTCATCTTCATGAAGCCTGGGTCGCCTATAATATAGACGGACACTTTTATTACCACTACTCTTTGAGGCCAGCAATAAAAGGTCATAAAAGCTACACCAGGCCCAGCTCATCCTATAAGATAAGATCAGCTCGCTGTCAAGCCTGGCTGGAGCGTGACGTCATTAATTTCCAGGTCTGGTTTGAGGAGAGCTAATAGCCCTTAATTAGCTCTGGGCATAAAACCAGTCCACTTTCATATTTCATTTATGAATCAACTTATGCCCTTTCTGACACCAGATCCAGGCTCTACAGAGTATTGTGGTTAATTGGGTATCAAACATGACTAGAGGATGTGATTCCTTAGCTGACCTATGGGTGGTAGAAGAACTACAGGTCCCAGCATTACCGTGTGTGGTCTCATTCTGTAGGTAAATGAATAAGGATCGCAAATATGTATTCTGTATAACAATATGCCGATGTATCAAGGAGATACGGGCTTAAGTATAATCCTCATTGTAGGAACTGAACTTTGATGGGGTCATAAAACACTTGGAGGCCAATCCCTAGGATTGACAGTCACTCTGCTGCCATTGGCTGACAGGAGTAAGTCTCCTGCCCATGGCAGAGTTCATAAAAATCCATGCACAAGGACAGAGGAGAGAGACCCATGGAACATCACCAGACACTTAATTGGACATTGACGGCATATCCCTGTATCAGAAGAACTTTGAGGGTCTCCCCTGATACATACTGAAAAGGGGTTTGCAAGGATTCAAAAAGGACATATGAACGACCATCTGAAACCCTCCAGAGAAACTAAGTATTCTTTCATCTTTTTCCCTTTCATTTGAACTGTCGTGATTATTTATATTGTTATTATTATTCTGTAGATTTATAGTCATTTTCATTAGACTTGTCTGCACTGCTTTTTACCGCTTATTAAAGATTATAAAATCTAAGTAGCCAAGTCTTCCATATTCTAAGCTGCTGAACAACGTACCTTGCCTTTGAAGAGACGTTACCAGGTAGTTAGTTAAATTGCATTTAGGAATTGTAGCTGGGGGTGATTGACTGCGGTTGGTCAGTAAGTGATATCCGGTTCATCCACTGATCTGTGTGATAGTGAATGACCCGGATAGTCGGCTCGTGGACCGGGAACCCACGTGGTGGCAGTTACCGAAGTGTAGTGGGGGGGTGTTAGCCGAGTGGTAATACCCCGGTCACGTGAGGTCTCTGTGTGTGCGCAGACTCCGTCACAGACCACTACGTCAGAGCTGTGGGATCCGGAGCGGTCGGATCCATAGTTCGTGACATTTTTCTGGTGGCAGCGGTGGGATTCTGTATGCTTAGAATATTAGTGCATGAAGTTATGTCCATAACTCTGTACTAAAGGATTGAAAAATTCTGGAAGACGAAGCACAGTGCATTAGTTTTGATAGAATAATAATTCACGACAGTACCCTCCCCTCTCTCTTGTTTTCTGTCCTATCTTTTATTTGGCAATAATGTCTGAATCCGTGAATTATGACGTCCTGAGCGTGGCTGATATCACAGCTCTGTGTGAGCACAAAGGCATCCAAGTATATGGGAAAAATAAGACTGTCCTGATCCAGGAGTTATGTGCACGGAGGAGTCAAGAGTCATCCCTGCAGGATTCAGAGAATGGAGGAGACTCTGGGGCCCCTGAGCCAGGTGACCCCTTCCAGAATGAGGATGATGAACTGGGAGGACAGCCTGCTGGGGCTTGCAGTCCTCTAGCTGGACATAACTCTGTCTCTATGCCATCCCAAAATGGGCTGGACCAACTAATGCTCAGTAACCCGGACTTATATTTTCGGCTGCTGGATGCACGTCGGGCAGAGCGCAAGGCTGAGCTCGAGGCTGCAGAGCGCAAGGCTGAGCGCGAGGCTGCAGAACGGGAAGCTGTCCGCAGGCATGAACTGGACATGGCCCGAGTACAGCTTCAGGGGTCAGACCGGCATGCCACATCCACAGGCCCATCCCTGATGGTCAAGCCAAAACTGCCTGTGATGGAGTCCGAGAACTGTGACATTGATCTTTTCCTGCATGCTTTTGAAACCTCATGCCAGCAGTACCAGGTACCAGAGCCACAGTGGGCGGGACATTTAATGTCCGCACTGAAGGGCAAAGCTATGGAGGCCCTGGTCGGACTACCATTAGCGGAGCGTACCAGTTACGCGGTCATCAAAAAGGCTATTCTGGTCAAGTACCAGCTGACTCCAGAGACTTACCGTTTACGGTTCCGGTCCCTGCGGAGAGGGCCCGGAGATACTTTTATGGACCATCTGGGCAAGTTGCAAACCACCTTCCAACAGTGGTCTGATCCCCTCACAGAGGACTCCAAGCAGTCCCTGGCGGATCTGATGGTCCGAGAACAGTTTGTCTCCAATTGCCCCACAGATGTGCAAAAATATGTATGTGAGCACAAGCCGAAGAGTGCGCGAGAGGCGGCCGAGCTAGCCGATGAATATGTCGCCATGCCCAGCACTCGGGCATTCAAAGACACTCTGTCCCGTCTGGGAGGAACCTCTTCATCTGCTTCTTCCTCACGGCCAGCTTTGTCGGTTCCTGTCCAGCGACCCTTTCACAGGCCTGCACAAAGACCTGAAGGAGTCAAGCCAGCACCGACAGACGTGCGCAAGTGCTATGCGTGCGGCAAGCCAGGACACCTCAGCCACTCGTGCCCGGAGAAGAAGACAGCACCCCCCGGCAAGCTTGCCCGCAACCCATCATCTGTGCTGTTAGTGAATGGAGCTGCAAGACACACCGCAGACAACCTACAGTCGGTTACTGTGGGCAACCGATGCACCACAGGCTTCCGCGATACAGGAGCCGAAGTCACGCTAGTTCGGCCTGAACTAGTGGATGACGCAGACCTTATTCCCGGCAAAAGCCTCACCATCACGGGAGTTGGGGGGGTGAGCCCTAATGTTCCCCTAGCTCGTGTTTTCCTTGATTGGGGGGCTGGGAGTGGAGTAAGGGATGTGGGAGTCTCTGCGGAGATCCCCACAAATGTTTTATTAGGCACGGACCTAGGACGATTGGTCTCGTGCTACGTGCCCCCTGGAAGCACACAGGACTCACCCGTCCCTATGGAGGTCCCTGGACATACCGAGGTACTGTGCAAGGATGTTCGCGTAACATCAGATAACCTCGGGGATGGACCTCGGGAGGTGGGAGGTGGGGTGTGTGGGAGCAGTTCTCCTATGACAGGAGATGTAGAGGGGATGGCGGGTGTATGTACGCAGGTAGCAAACATGTGTTTAACTGATTCAAGTTGTGCAAATGTTAAATGTGATGACATTATTGTGCCTGTGTTGCCCGTCACTCGCAGGGCTGCAAAAGCCGCAGCGGAACGCTCCATTGGGGAAGAGCAAGTGGAAGTGTCCCCTTCCACCGGTTCGGACCCCGTGGACTTAACCGCGTCAGAGCCTCAGCCACTGTCCCTGTTCGCCACAGGACAGCTGGCTGGGACTTGTAGTGCCGCCTTTGAGCAGGCCCTGCGAGATGACCCTACCTTGGAGCAGCTAAGAGGGTTAGCTGCCAGCCCTCCCACTGAGGGAGACAAATACCGAGTGTGTTGGGACAATGGGAAACTGTATAAGGAGGACATCTCCCACAGTGACAGTAGGGTGGGGCCACTCAAGAGGCAGCTCATTGTACCTGTGCAGTTCAGGGAACAATTACTGCAAGTGGCTCATGAGATCCCCTTAGCTGGTCACCTGGGAATAACCAAAACAAAGTCCCGGGTGATGCAGAACTTTTTCTGGCCTGGCCTCGGGGCAGATGTCGCCAAGTACTGCAGGTCCTGCGACACCTGTCAGCGAGTTGGCAAAGCAGGAGACCGTCAACGAGCTCCATTGAATCCCTTACCAATAATTGATGAACCCTTCAGGAGGGTGGCCGTGGACATCATTGGTCCCCTGGCCATCCCCAGCAGTTCGGGTAAACGGTTCATATTAACCCTGGTGGATTATGCGACGCGCTACCCGGAAGCAGTGGCGTTATCCTCCATTAGGGCGGACAAGGTTGCAGACGCCCTGCTGGGGATCTTCACGAGAGTGGGGTTCCCAGCTGAGCTTCTCAGCGACCAAGGACCTCAGTTCATGTCTGAACTAATGCAGGGGCTCTGTAGGAAAATACAGGTGAACCATATCGTAGCCAGCCCTTACCACCCACAAACAAACGGCCTCTGTGAGCGCTTCAACGGGACGTTGAAGCAGATGCTGAAGACGTTTGTGGAGGCGCAAGGGAAGGACTGGGAACGATATCTACCTCACCTGCTATTTGCCTACAGAGAGGTTCCCCAGGAGTCAACCGGGTTTTCGCCCTTCGAACTCCTGTATGGTCGACGAGTAAGAGGTCCCCTAGACCTAATCAGAGAGTCTTGGGAAGGCAGGGTTGCCGGAACTGAAGTCTCAGTAGTAGACTATGTCCTCAGGTTCCGAGACAAAATGGAGTCGCTGGTAGGTCTGGTACAGGAGAATATGGTGCAGGCCCAAAGCAAACAGAAGCAGTGGTATAACCGCACTGCCCGAGAGAGAATCTACCAGGAGGGGCAGAAGGTCTATGTCCTGCTGCCAATGCGGCAAAACAAACTGCAAGCTGCATGGGAAGGGCCGTACCCCATTGTCAAATGTTTGAGTAAGGTAAATTATGTGGTGGGCCTTGGAGAGGGAGGTAGGAGACAGAAGACGTTTCACGTCAACATGCTCAAGGAGCATCACGAGAGAACGCCACATGTTATGCCGGTTTGCAGCCTGCCCGAAAGGGAGGAGGCCGACCCCCTACTAGATCTGCTAGCTGACACTCGAGAGTTGGAGGTGGACTTAACCCTCAACCCGCAACTCTCGTCCCAGCAGAGATCTCAGCTCTTAGAAGTGTTGACGGCTCACCGTGACACTTTTACAGGGAAACCCGGGAGAACACACCTTGCAGTCCATCATGTGGACACAGGTACACATGCTCCCACAAAGCAGTCCGCCTACCGTGTCTCACTGGAGGTCCAGGCAGACCTCAGGAGAGAGATCGAGGAGATGAAGCAGCTCGGGGTCATTCAGAAATCCCACAGCGCTTGGGCCTCACCGGTGGTTCTGGTCCCGAAGAAAGATCAGACAACCAGGTTCTGTGTGGATTATCGGAAACTGAATGCCATCACAACCTCGGATGCTTACCCCATGCCCAGGATTGATGAACTGTTAGATAAGTTGGCAGGAGCCAGCTACCTGACAATCATGGACCTGAGCAGGGGGTATTGGCAGATTCCCCTGACCTCGGAGGCTCAGGAGAAGTCGGCCTTCATCACCCCTTTCGGCTTATACGAATTTACTGTAATGCCGTTTGGGATGAAGAATGCGCCAGCCACCTTTCAAAGGCTTGTGAATGACTTGCTGGAAGGACTAGAAGAATGTGCTGTCGCCTATTTAGACGACATTGCCGTGTATAGCCCCACGTGGAAGGAGCATCTGGTGCACCTGTCGCAAGTACTGGACAAACTTGCTGCGGCTGGACTAACTGTTAAGCCTAGCAAGTGCCAGCTGGGCATGAATGAGGTCACTTACTTAGGCCACAGAGTAGGAGGAGGCACACTGAGGCCTGAAATAGAGAAGGTGAAAGCCATTACGAGATGGCCAACACCTCTCACCAAGAAGCAGGTCATGTCTTTCTTGGGAACGGCCGGGTACTATAGGAAGTTCATACCGAACTATAGCGCCCTGGCCAAGCCTCTGACAGACTTGACCAAGAAGAAGCTGCCCAGGACGGTGTCATGGACGCCGGAATGCGAGCAAGGCTTCCAGGCCCTGAAGGATGCACTAGCCAGTGCTCCTGTGCTTCAGGCCCCAGATTTCACTCGGAAGTTTGTGGTCCACACGGATGCTTCCGCCTTTGGTCTGGGTGCAGTCCTGAGTCAGGTGAACCAGGCCGGGGAGGAGCACCCTGTACTATACCTGAGCCGTAAGTTACTGGCCAGGGAGACCAGCTACTCCACAATAGAGAAGGAGTGTTTAGCTATTGTGTGGTCCCTGCAAAAGCTACAACACTACCTGTATGGACGCAGTTTCACAGTGATCACTGATCACAATCCCCTCAGCTGGTTGGCACGTCTCGCAGGAGACAATGCGAAACTGCTGAGATGGAGCCTGATTTTGCAGCAGTACAACTTCACCGTGCAGCACAGAAAAGGTAGTTTACATGGAAATGCCGACGGGTTGTCGCGGCAGGGAGAATCGGCCGGAGACGGCTGGGTTGCTGTGGAATAGGCTTGTGGCCATTTCCCCAGGCAACCTTTTAAAAGAGGGAGGTGTGCCGGCATACATACATAATTCCTCTGGGTAGCCATCTTATATGCTTCTGGCCTATGTAAAAAACTGTGAACTCTCATCTTCATGAAGCCTGGGTCGCCTATAATATAGACGGACACTTTTATTACCACTACTCTTTGAGGCCAGCAATAAAAGGTCATAAAAGCTACACCAGGCCCAGCTCATCCTATAAGATAAGATCAGCTCGCTGTCAAGCCTGGCTGGAGCGTGACGTCATTAATTTCCAGGTCTGGTTTGAGGAGAGCTAATAGCCCTTAATTAGCTCTGGGCATAAAACCAGTCCACTTTCATATTTCATTTATGAATCAACTTATGCCCTTTCTGACACCAGATCCAGGCTCTACAGAGTATTGTGGTTAATTGGGTATCAAACATGACTAGAGGATGTGATTCCTTAGCTGACCTATGGGTGGTAGAAGAACTACAGGTCCCAGCATTACCGTGTGTGGTCTCATTCTGTAGGTAAATGAATAAGGATCGCAAATATGTATTCTGTATAACAATATGCCGATGTATCAAGGAGATACGGGCTTAAGTATAATCCTCATTGTAGGAACTGAACTTTGATGGGGTCATAAAACACTTGGAGGCCAATCCCTAGGATTGACAGTCACTCTGCTGCCATTGGCTGACAGGAGTAAGTCTCCTGCCCATGGCAGAGTTCATAAAAATCCATGCACAAGGACAGAGGAGAGAGACCCATGGAACATCACCAGACACTTAATTGGACATTGACGGCATATCCCTGTATCAGAAGAACTTTGAGGGTCTCCCCTGATACATACTGAAAAGGGGTTTGCAAGGATTCAAAAAGGACATATGAACGACCATCTGAAACCCTCCAGAGAAACTAAGTATTCTTTCATCTTTTTCCCTTTCATTTGAACTGTCGTGATTATTTATATTGTTATTATTATTCTGTAGATTTATAGTCATTTTCATTAGACTTGTCTGCACTGCTTTTTACCGCTTATTAAAGATTATAAAATCTAAGTAGCCAAGTCTTCCATATTCTAAGCTGCTGAACAACGTACCTTGCCTTTGAAGAGACGTCAGTAAGTGATATCTGGTTCATCCACTGATCTGTGTGATAGTGAATGACCCGGATAGTCGGCTCGTGGACCGGGAACCCACGTGGTGGCAGTTACCGAAGTGTAGTGGGGGGGTGTTAGCCGAGTGGTAATACCCCGGTCACGTGAGGTCTCTGTGTGTGCGCAGACTCCGTCACAGACCACTACGTCAGAGCTGTGGGATCCGGAGCGGTCGGATCCATAGTTCGTGACAGCCAGCAACGGGGACCAGGAAAGCATCATCGCCATCTTGGATCGGCCAGTCTGGAGGTCTGATTTAGTCTCAGATAACCCCTGCGACCTGATAAGTCCTAAACCTAACCCTATGGAGATGCTGCCATCTGAAGAGTCCTGACCCTAACCCTACGGAGATACTGTGACCTGAAGAGTCCAGATCATAGCATCTCCATAGGGTTAGCATCAGGACTCTTCAGGTCACAGTATCTCCATAGGCTTAGGGTCAGGACTCTTCAGATCATAGCATCTCCATAGGGTTAGCATCAGAAGAGTCCTGACCCTAAGCCTATGGAGATGCTGTGATGTGAAGAGTCCTGAACCTAACCCTATGGAGATGCTGCTATCTGAAGAGTCCTGACCCAAACTTATGGAGATACTGCAATCTGGAGTCCTGACCCTAACCCTATGGAGATGCTGTGACCTAAAGAGTCCTGACGCTAACCCTATGAAGATGCTGTGATGTCAAGACTCCTGACCCTAACCCTATGGAGATACCGTGATCTGAAGAGTCCTGACCCTAACCCTATGGAGATACCGTGATCTGAAGAGTCCTGACCCTAACCCTATGGAGATGCTGTAACCTGAAGAGTCCTGACCCTAACCCCATGGAGATGCTGTAACCTAAAGAGTCCTGACTCTAACCCTATGGAGATGCTGTGACCTGAAGAGTCCTGATGCTAACCCTATGAAGATGCTGTGATGTGAAGACTCCTGACCCTAACCCTATGGAGATACCGTGATCTGAAGAGTCCTGACCCTAACCCTTTGGAGATGCTGTGACCTGAAGAGTCCTGATGCTAACCCTATGGAGATGCTGTGACCTGAAGAGTCCTGATGCTAACCCTATGAAGATGCTGTGATGTGAAGACTCCTGACCCTAACCCTATGGAGATGCTGTGACCTGAAGAGTCCTGACCCTAACCCCATGGAGATGCTGTAACCTAAAGAGTCCTGACTCTAACCCTATGGAGATGCTGTGACCTGAAGAGTTCTGATGCTAACCCTATGAAGATGCTGTGATGTGAAGACTCCTGACCCTAACCCTATGGAGATACCGTGATCTGAAGAGTCCTGACCCTAACCCTTTGGAGATGCTGTGACCTGAAGAGTCCTGATGCTAACCCTATGGAGATGCTGTGACCTGAAGAGTCCTGATGCTAACCCTATGAAGATGCTGTGATGTGAAGACTCCTGACCCTATGGAGATGCTGTGACCTGAAGAGTCCTGACCCTAACCCCATGGAGATGCTGTAACCTAAAGAGTCCTGACTCTAACCCTATGGAGATGCTGTGACCTGAAGAGTCCTGATGCTAACCCTATGAAGATGCTGTGATGTGAAGACTCCTGACCCTAACCCTATGGAGATACCGTGATCTGAAGAGTCCTGACCCTAACCCTTTGGAGATGCTGTGACCTGAAGAGTCCTGATGCTAACCCTATGGAGATGCTGTGACCTGAAGAGTCCTGATGCTAACCCTATGGAGATGCTATGATCTGAAGAGTCCTGACTAGAGTTGAGCGAACACCTGGATGTTCGGGTTCGAGAAGTTCGGCCGAACATCCCGGAAATGTTCGGGTTCGGGATCCGAACCCGATCCGAACTTCGTCCCGAACCCGAACCCCATTGAAGTCAATGGGGACCCGAACTTTTCGGCACTAAAAAGGCTGTAAAACAGCCCAGGAAAGAGCTAGAGGGCTGCAAAAGGCAGCAACATGTAGGTAAATCCCCTGCAAACAAATGTGGATAGGGAAATGAATTAAAATAAAAATTAAATAAATAAAAATTAACCAAAATCAATTGGAGAGAGGTTCCATAGCAGAGAATCTGGCTTCCCGTCACCCACCACTGGAACAGTCCATTCTCAGATATTTAGGCCCCGGCACCCAGGCAGAGGAGAGAGGTCCCGTAACAGACAATCTGTCTTCATGTCAGCAGAGAATCAGTCTGCATGTCATAGCAGAGAATGAGGCTTCACGTCAGCCACCACTGCAACAGTCCATTGGCATATATTTAGGCCCAGCACCCAGGCAGAGGAGGGAGGTCCCGTAACAGAGAATCTGTCTTCATGTCAGCAGAGAATTAGTCTGCATGTCATAGCAGAGAATGAGGCTTCACGTCAGCCACCACTGCAACAGTCCATTGGCATATATTTAGGCCCAGCACCCAGGCAGAGGAGGGAGGTCCCGTAACAGACAATCTGGCTTCATGTCAGCAGAGAATCAGTCTTCATATCATAGCAGAGAATCAGGCTTCACGTCAGCCACCACTGCAACAGTCCATTGGCATATATTTAGGCCCAGCACACACACAGGCAGAGGAGAGAGGTCCCGTAACAGAGAATCTGTCTTCATGTCAGCAGAGAATTAGTCTGCATGTCATAGCAGAGAATGAGGCTTCACGTCAGCCACCACTGCAACAGTCCATTGGCATATATTTAGGCCCAGCACCCAGGCAGAGGAGGGAGGTCCCGTAACAGAGAATCTGTCTTCATGTCAGCAGAGAATTAGTCTGCATGTCATAGCAGAGAATGAGGCTTCACGTCAGCCACCACTGCAACAGTCCATTGGCATATATTTAGGCCCAGCACCCAGGCAGAGGAGGGAGGTCCCGTAACAGAGAATCTGGCTTCATGTCAGCAGAGAATCAGTCTTCATATCATAGCAGAGAATCAGGCTTCACGTCACCCACCACTGTAAGAGTCAATTTTCATAAATTTAGGCCCAGAACCCAGGCAGAGGAGAAAGGTCCCGTAACAGACAATCTGGCTTCATGTCAGCAGAGAATCAGTCTTCATATCATAGCAGAGAATCAGGCTTCACGTCACCCACCACTGCAACAGTCCATTGGCATATATTTAGGCCTAGCACACAGGCAGAGCAGAGAGGTCCCGTAACAGACAATCTGGCTTCATGACAGCAGAGAATCAGTCTGCATGTCATAGCAGAGAATGAGGCTTCACGTCAGCCACCACTGCAACAGTCCATTGGCATATATTTAGGCCCAGCACCCAGGCAGAGGAGGGAGGTCCCGTAACAGAGAATCTGTCTTCATGTCAGCAGAGAATTAGTCTGCATGTCATAGCAGAGAATGAGGCTTCACGTCAGCCACCACTGCAACAGTCCATTGGCATATATTTAGGCCCAGCACCCAGGCAGAGGAGGGAGGTCCCGTAACAGAGAATCTGTCTTCATGTCAGCAGAGAATTAGTCTGCATGTCATAGCAGAGAATGAGGCTTCACGTCAGCCACCACTGCAACAGTCCATTGGCATATATTTAGGCCCAGCACCCAGGCAGAGGAGGGAGGTCCCGTAACAGAGAATCTGGCTTCATGTCAGCAGAGAATCAGTCTTCATATCATAGCAGAGAATCAGGCTTCACGTCACCCACCACTGTAAGAGTCAATTTTCATAAATTTAGGCCCAGAACCCAGGCAGAGGAGAAAGGTCCCGTAACAGACAATCTGGCTTCATGTCAGCAGAGAATCAGTCTTCATATCATAGCAGAGAATCAGGCTTCACGTCACCCACCACTGTAAGAGTCAATTTTCAAAAATTTAGGCCCAGAACCCAGGCAGAGGAGAAAGGTCCCGTAACAGACAATCTGGCTTCATGTCAGCAGAGAATCAGTCTTCATATCATAGCAGAGAATCAGGCTTCACGTCACCCACCACTGTAAGAGTCAATTTTCATAAATTTAGGCCCAGAACCCAGGCAGAGGAGAAAGGTCCCGTAACAGACAATCTGGCTTCATGTCAGCAGAGAATCAGTCTTCATATCATAGCAGAGAATCAGGCTTCACGTCACCCACCACTGTAAGAGTCAATTTTCAAAAATTTAGGCCCAGAACCCAGGCAGAGGAGAAAGGTCCCGTAACAGACAATCTGGCTTCATGTCAGCAGAGAATCAGTCTTCATATCATAGCAGAGAATCAGGCTTCACGTCACCCACCACTGTAAGAGTCAATTTTCATAAATTTAGGCCCAGAACCCAGGCAGAGGAGAAAGGTCCCGTAACAGACAATCTGGCTTCATGTCAGCAGAGAATCAGTCTTCATATCATAGCAGAGAATCAGGCTTCACGTCACCCACCACTGTAAGAGTCAATTTTCAAAAATTTAGGCCCAGAACCCAGGCAGAGGAGAAAGGTCCCGTAACAGACAATCTGGCTTCATGTCAGCAGAGAATCAGTCTTCATATCATAGCAGAGAATCAGGCTTCACGTCACCCACCACTGTAAGAGTCAATTTTCATAAATTTAGGCCCAGAACCCAGGCAGAGGAGAAAGGTCCCGTAACAGACAATCTGGCTTCATGTCAGCAGAGAATCAGTCTTCATATCATAGCAGAGAATGAGGCTTCACGTCAGCCACCACTGCAACAGTCCATTGGCATATATTTAGGCCCAGCACCCAGGCAGAGGAGGGAGGTCCCGTAACAGAGAATCTGTCTTCATGTCAGCAGAGAATTAGTCTGCATGTCATAGCAGAGAATGAGGCTTCACGTCAGCCACCACTGCAACAGTCCATTGGCATATATTTAGGCCCAGCACCCAGGCAGAGGAGGGAGGTCCCGTAACAGACAATCTGGCTTCATGTCAGCAGAGAATCAGTCTTCATATCATAGCAGAGAATCAGGCTTCACGTCAGCCACCACTGCAACAGTCCATTGGCATATATTTAGGCCTAGCACACAGGCAGAGCAGAGAGGTCCCGTAACAGACAATCTGGCTTCATGACAGCAGAGAATCAGTCTTCATATCATAGCAGAGAATCAGGCTTCACGTCACCCACCACTGTAAGAGTCAATTTTCATAAATTTAGGCCCAGAACCCAGGCAGAGGAGAAAGGTCCCGTAACAGACAATCTGGCTTCATGTCAGCAGAGAATTAGTCTGCATGTCATAGCAGAGAATCAGGCTTCATGTCAGCCACCACTGCAACAGTCCATTGGCATATATTTAGGCCTAGCACACAGGCAGAGGAGAGGTTCATTCAACTTTGGGTAGCATCGCAATATAATGGTAAAATGAAAATAAAAATAGGATTGAATGAGGAAGTGCCCTGGAGTCCAATAATATATGGTTATGGGGAGGTAGTTAATGTCTAATCTGGACAAGGGACGGACAGGTCCTGTGGGATCCATGCCTGGTTCATTTTTATGAACGTCAGCTTGTCCACATTGGCTGTAGACAGGCGGCTGCGTTTGTCTGTAATGACGCCCCCTGCCGTGCTGAATACACGTTCAGACAAAACGCTGGCCGCCGGGCAGGCCAGCACCTCCAAGGCATAAAAGGCTAGCTCTGGCCACGTGGACAATTTAGAGACCCAGAAGTTGAATGGGGCCGAACCATCAGTCAGTACGTGGAGGGGTGTGCACACGTACTGTTCCACCATGTTAGTGAAATGTTGCCTCCTGCTAACACGTTGCGTATCAGGTGGTGGTGCAGTTAGCTGTGGCGTGTTGACAAAAGTTTTCCACATCTCTGCCATGCTAACCCTGCCCTCAGAGGAGCTGGCCGTGACACAGCTGCCTTGGCGACCTCTTGCTCCTCCTCTGCCTTGGCCTTGGGCTTCCACTTGTTCCCCTGTGACATTTGGGAATGCTCTCAGTAGCGCGTCTACCAACGTGCGCTTGTACTCGCGCATCTTCCTATCACGCTCCAGTGCAGGAAGTAAGGTGGGCACATTGTCTTTGTAGCGTGGATCCAGCAGGGTGGCAACCCAGTAGTCCGCACAGGTTAAAATGTGGGCAACTCTGCTGTCGTTGCGCAGGCACTGCAGCATGTAGTCGCTCATGTGTGCCAGGCTGCCCAGGGATAAGGACAAGCTGTCCTCTGTGGGAGGCGTATCGTCATCGTCCTGCCTTTCCCCCCAGCCACGCACCAGTGATGGACCCGAGCTGCGTTGGGTGCCACCCCGCTGTGACCATGCTTCATCCTCATCCTCCTCCACCTCCTCCTCATCCTCGTCCTCCTCGTCCTCCAGTAGTGGGCCCTGGCTGGCCACATTTGTACCTGGCCTCTGCTGTTGCAAAAAACCTCCCTCTGAGTCACTTCGAAGAGACTGGCCTGAAAGTGCTAAAAATGACCCCTCTTCCTCATCCTCCTCCTCCTCCTCCTGGGCCACCTCCTGTTCCATCATCGCCCTAAGTGTTTTCTCAAGGAGACATAGAAGTGGTATTGTAACGCTGATAACGGTGTCATCGCCACTGGCCATGTTGGTGGAGTACTCGAAACAGCGCAACAGGGCACACAGGTCTCGCATGGAGGCCCAGTCATTGGTGGTGAAGTGGTGCTGTTCTGTAGTGCGACTGACCCGTGCGTGCTGCAGCTGAAACTCCACTATGGCCTGCTGCTGCTCGCACAGTCTGTCCAGCATGTGCAAGGTGGAGTTCCACCTGGTGGGCACGTCGCATATGAGGCGGTGAGCGGGAAGGCCGAAGTTACGCTGTAGCGCAGACAGGCGAGCAGCGGCAGGATGTGAACGCCGGAAGCGCGAACAGACGGCCCGCACTTTATGCAGCAGCTCTGACATGTCGGGGTAGTTGTGAATGAACTTCTGCACCACCAAATTCAGCACATGCGCCAAGCAAGGGATGTGCGTCAAACCGGCTAGTCCCAGAGCTGCAACGAGATTTCGCCCATTATCACACACCACCAGGCCGGGCTTGAGGCTCACCGGCAGCAACCACTCGTCGGTCTGTTGTTCAATACCCCGCCACAACTCCTGTGCGGTGTGGGGCCTGTCCCCCAAACATATGAGTTTCAGAATGGCCTGCTGACGTTTACCCCGGGCTGTGCTGAAGTTGGTGGTGAAGGTGTGTGGCTGACTGGATGAGCAGGTGGAAGAAGAGGAGGAGGAAGCCGAGAAGGAGGAGGTGGCAACAGGAGGCAAAGAATGTTGCCCTGCGATCCTTGGCGGCGGCAGGACGTGCGCCAAACAGCTCTCCGCCTGGGGCCCAGCTGCCACTACATTTACCCAGTGTGCAGTTAGGGAGATATAGCGTCCCTGGCCGTGCTTACTGGTCCACGTATCTGTGGTTAGGTGGACCTTGCTACAGATGGCGTTGCGCAGTGCACACTTGATTTTATGGGATACTTGGTTGTGCAGGGAAGGCACGGCTCTCTTGGAGAAGTAGTGGCGGCTGGGAACAACATACTGTGGGACAGCAAGCGACATGAGCTGTTTGAAGCTGTCTGTGTCCACCAGCCTAAATGACAGCATTTCATAGGCCAGTAGTTTAGAAATGCTGGCATTCAGGGCCAGGGATCGAGGGTGGCTAGGTGGGAATTTACGCTTTCTATCAAATGTTTGTGAGATGGAGAGCTGAACGCTGGCGTGTGACATGGTTGAGACGCTTGGTGACGGAGGTGGTGGTGGTGGTGTTGGTGGTACATCCCCTGTTTGCTGGGCGGCAGGTGCCAACGTTCCTCCGGAGGCGGAGGAAGAGGCCGAGGCGGCAGCAGCAGAATAGGCCGAGGCGGCAGCAGCAGAAGAGGTAGCAGGGGGAGCCTGAGTGACTTCCTTGGTTTTAAGGTGTTTCCTCCACTGCAGTTCATGCTTTGCATGCAGGTGCCTGGTCATGCAGGTTGTGCTCAGGTTCAGAACGTTAATGCCTCGCTTCAGGCTCTGATGGCACAGCGTGCAAACCACTCGGGTCTTGTCGTCAGCACATTGTTTGAAGAAGTGCCATGCCAGGGAACTCCTTGAAGCTGCCTTTGGGGTGCTCGGTCCCAGATGGCGGCGGTCAGTAGCAGGCGGAGTCTCTTGGCGGCGGGTGTTCTGCTTTTGCCCACTGCTCCCTCTTTTGCTACGCTGTTGGCTCGGTCTCACCACTGCCTCTTCCTCCGAACTGTGAAAGTCAGTGGCACGACCTTCATTCCATGTGGGGTCTAGGACCTCATCGTCCCCTGCATCGTCTTCCACCCAGTCTTGATCCCTGACCTCCTGTTCAGTCTGCACACTGCAGAAAGACGCAGCAGTTGGCACCTGTGTTTTGTCATCATCAGAGACGTGCTGAGGTGGTATTCCCATGTCCTCATCATCAGGAAACATAAGTGGTTGTGCGTCAGTGCATTCTATGTCTTTCACCGCTGGGGAAGGGCTAGGTGGATGCCCTTGGGAAACCCTGCCAGCGGAGTCTTCAAACAGCATAAGAGACTGCTGCATAACTTGAGGCTGAGACAGTTTCCCTGGTATGCATGGGGGTGATGTGACAGACTGATGGGGTTGGTTTTCAGGCGCCATCTGTGCGCTTTCTGCAGAAGACTGGGTGGGAGATAATGTGAACGTGCTGGATCCACTGTCGGCCACCCAATTGACTAATGCCTGTACCTGCTCAGGCCTTACCATCCTTAGAACGGCATTGGGCCCCACCATATATCGCTGTAAATTCTGGCGGCTACTGGGACCTGAGGTAGTTGGTACACTAGGACGTGTGGATGTGGCAGAACGGCCACGTCCTCTCCCAGCACCAGAGGGTCCACTAACACCACCACGACCATGTCCACGTCCGCGTCCCTTACTAGATGTTTTTCTCATTGTTATGGTTCACCACAACAACAAATATATTATTTGGCACAATGTATTGTATTCAAATTCAGCGGGATATAAATTTGAGGCCTAGTATTTAGGCGCTGGGTGACCGGTATGGATTTAGTGACAGAATTAGACTTGGAAATGCACAGAAGCGTGTGTGTGAAGTTATTCTGAATGACCCAATGTGCACCTTCAATATTATATACCCTTTTTGGGATAGATTTCAAATAGCTCTGATATAGCAGGAACCACTAAATTATGAAATTGCTAAATTGGGAATTGTACTTCAACCCAGAACAAGAAATGTGCTTTGACGGACACTAAATATCTTGCCCAGCAACAACAGTACAGCGGTGGGTAACGAGAGATTTAGCGGGATATAAATTTGAGGCCTAGTATTTAGGCGCTGGGTGACAGGTATGGGTTTAGTGACAGAATTAGACTTGGAAATACACAGTAGCGGGTGTGTGTGAAGTTATTCTGAATGACCCTATGTGCACCTTCAATATTATATACCCTTTTAGGGATAGATTTCAAATAGCTCTGATATAGCAGAAACCACTAAATTATGAAATTGCTAAATTGGGAATTGTACTTCAACCCAGAACAAAAAATGTGCTTTGACGGGCACTAAATAACTTTCCCAGCTACAACAGGACAACGGTAACGAGAGATTTAGAGGGATTTAAATTTGAGGCCTAGTATTTAGGCGCTGGGTCACCGGTATGGATTTAGTGACAGAATTAGACTTGGAAATGCACAGAAGCGTGTGTGTGAAGTTATTCTGAATGACCCTATGTGCACCTTCAATATTATATACCCTTTTTGGGATAGATTTCAAATAGCTCTGATATAGCAGGAACCACTAAATTATGAAATTGCTAAATTGGGAATTGTATTTCAACCCAGAACAAGAAATGTGCTTGAACGGACACTAAATAACTCGCCCAGCTACAGCACTAGGGACAGATTTAGCTGGATATAAATTTGAGGCCTAGTATTTAGGCGCTGGGTGACCGGTATGGATTTAGTGACAGAATTAGACTGGGATATGGCCAAAAAATGAACAGACTATTGCTGGTTAAATGCACTTGGTGTGACAGCTTCACCCTGATGTAGGCTTTAGCCAAAAAACAACCACACCATTGAGGGTTAAATGCACTTGGTGACAGGCGCAGCTTGCCCCTGATTTTGTATATGGCCAAAAAATGAACAGACTATTGCTGGTTAAATGCACTTGGTGTGACAGCTTCACCCTGATGTAGGCTTTAGCCAAAAAACAACCACACCATTGAGGGTTAAATGCACTTGGTGACAGGCGCAGCTTGCCCCTGATTTTGTATATGGCCAAAAAATGAACAGACTATTGCTGGTTAAATGCACTTGGTGTGACAGCTTCACCCTGATGTAGGCTTTAGCCAAAAAACAACCACACCATTGAGGGTTAAATGCACTTGGTCGCAGCTTGTGCTGGCGCACCACAAGACACAAAATGGCCGCCGATCACCCCAGAAAAATGAGACTGACAAACGGTCTGTGCAGCCTAAAAACAGTGAGCAATTGAGGATCAGCAGCTCAATGATCCACAGCTGCAGATCGATCAGTTAATCAAGTCCTTTGGAGGAGTTAATCTGCCTAATCTCGCCCTACTGTCGCAGCCGCAACCTCTCCCTACGCTAATCAGAGCAGAGTGACGGGCGGCGCTATGTGACTCCAGCTTAAATAGAGGCTGGGTCACATGGTGCTCTGGCCAATCACAGCCATGCCAATAGTAGGCATGGCTGTGATGGCCTCTTGGGGCAAGTAGTATGACGCTTGTTGATTGGCTGCTTTGCAGCCTTTCAAAAAGCGCCAAGAAAGCGTCACAAAAGCGCGAAGAAAGCGACGAACACCGAACCCGAACCCGGACTTTTACGAAAATGTCCGGGTTCGGGTCCGTGTCACGGACACCCCAAAATTCGGTACGAACCCGAACTATACAGTTCGAGTTCGCTCATCCCTAGTCCTGACCCTAAGCCTATGGAGATGTTGTGATGTGAAGAGTCCTGAACCTAACCCTATGGAGATGCTGCTATCTGAAGAGTCCTGACCCAAACTTATGGAGATACTGCAATCTGGAGTCCTGACCCTAACCCTATGGAGATGCTGTGACCTAAAGAGTCCTGACGCTAACCCTATGAAGATGCTGTGATGTCAAGACTCCTGACCCTAACCCTATGGAGATGCTGTAACCTGAAGAGTCCTGACCCTAACCCTATGGAGATGCTGTGACCTGAAGAGTCCTGACCCTAACCCCATGGAGATGCTGTAACCTAAAGAGTCCTGACTCTAACCCTATGGAGATGCTGTGACCTGAAGAGTCCTGATGCTAACCCTATGAAGATGCTGTGACCTGAAGAGTCCTGATGCTAACCCTATGAAGATGCTGTGATGTGAAGACTCCTGACCCTAACCCTATGGAGATACCGTGATCTGAAGAGTCCTGACCCTAACCCTTTGGAGATGCTGTGACCTGAAGAGTCCTGATGCTAACCCTATGAAGATGCTGTGACCTGAAGAGTCCTGATGCTAACCCTATGAAGATGCTGTGATGTGAAGAC
This sequence comes from Bufo gargarizans, assembly GCF_014858855.1. Classification (NCBI taxonomy): domain Eukaryota; kingdom Metazoa; phylum Chordata; class Amphibia; order Anura; family Bufonidae; genus Bufo; species Bufo gargarizans. The sequence continues at coordinate 40,491 of NW_025334785.1, read as the reverse complement.
TCCTGACCCTAACCCTATGGAGATGCTGTAACCTAAAGAGTCCTGACTCTAACCCTATGGAGATGCTGTGACCTGAAGAGTCCTGATGCTAACCCTATGAAGATGCTGTGATGTGAAGACTCCTGACCCTAACCCTATGGAGATACCGTGATCTGAAGAGTCCTGACCCTAACCCTTTTGGAGATGCTGTGACCTGAAGAGTCCTGATGCTAACCCTATGGAGATGCTGTGACCTGAAGAGTCCTGATGCTAACCCTATGAAGATGCTGTGATGTGAAGACTCCTGACCCTAACCCTATGGAGATGCTGTGACCTGAAGAGTCCTGACCCTAACCCCATGGAGATGCTGTAACCTAAAGAGTCCTGACTCTAACCCTTTGGAGATGCTGTGACCTGAAGAGTCCTGATGCTAACCCTATGGAGATGCTGTGATCTAAAGAGTCCTGACCCTAACCCCATGGAGATGCTGTAACCTAAAGAGTCCTGACTCTAACCCTATGGAGATGCTGTGACCTGAAGAGTCCTGATGCTAACCCTATGAAGATGCTGTGATGTGAAGACTCCTGACCCTAACCCTATGGAGATACCGTGATCTGAAGAGTCCTGAACCTAACCCTATGGAGATACTGCTATCTGAAGAGTTCTGACCCAAACTTATGGAGATGCTCCAATCTGGAGTCCTGACCCTAACCCTATGGAGATGCTGTGACCTAAAGAGTCCTGACGCTAACCCTATGAAGATGCTGTGATGTGAAGACTCCTGACCCTAACCCTATGGAGATACCGTGATCTGAAGAGTCCTGACCCTAACCCTATGGAGATGCTGTAACCTAAAGAGTCCTGACCCTAACCCTATGGAGATGCTGTGACCTGAAGAGTCCTGATGCTAACCCTATGGAGATGCTGTGATCTAAAGAGTCCTGACCCTAACCCTATGTGCATTACCTAAGAGGGCACAAGGCATTCAAGAAATAATCCCTCCCCGATGTTGTGTAAATCTTACCTGCAGCTACAGGGAGCATCTGGCGGAGGTGACTGCCACTAAGTGGGATCGAAAGGTTATTAAATGCAGGGGTTCACTTACTTTTTCTCCCTGCAGCGTGGATGTTGAGATGAGCGGTGCACTTGTCTGTGTTATGCAACATCGTGATCCTCTATAATGGTGTCAGTCATCAGTGCAGGAATCCAGGGGGTTCACTTACTTTCTCCAGCCATTGTATGTCCAGCTGGAGTTATATATGCCCCTTTAAAAGGTTTGACAGCTTGCCTCATGTCGGTCAGTGTGCGTCTCAGGTGTCAGATGAGCAAGAGCTGTAACGTTGTATCATTTGTGAAGTTCTTTGGGACCTTGTATCATTAGATCAGTAACATGTGACTTTGTTTCTCTGCCCTGATTGGCTGGCGCTTATTCCTATAGGATTGTGCACAAATGAGAACCCCTGTGGGGAGGGAGAGTGGGGACCCCCTGATCCAGAACACACCTAGAACATATGACAGGGCAGGTTTTTCCCTGCAGTGGAGGTGGCTCATGTGACAGCGAAGCCCCTAACCACGAAGACCCCCCCAGATGAGCCGACCTCAGGGGTGGTGGACGGGCGAGACTGCGCAGCAGTACTGAGCTCGGCGCCCCGGGTCGTCGTGTAGAACGCGATGTCGCCAGCGCCGCTGCTGCGTTATAAATAGATAATGATCACACAGCGAGATCTGCAGAATACAAAATATCTCCACAACTTTCTAACCTTCAAGTAGAGAAAAGCAAGCAATTAGATGTGGATCCTGGGCCCCAGGGGCCCCCAGCCGCTCCCTGCTCATGAAATATTAAACTGCATAAACAAAGAGGCGGATGATGAAGCTCCAGGGCTTAATGAAGCAGCTATGGGGAGACGTGTGTCATACATGTTACATAGGGGGCGGCAGTGTGTATAGGAGGGGCGCCTCCATCCCTATGATGACATCACTGATCATGTGATCTCCTAATGGGGGGCCGACAGGGAACCACGAGTGGTCGGATCTCACAGCTTCTCTACTGGTAATCACTGAGAGGATTTCCTCAGGCCTCGTGCACACAGCAGTGTCCCGTGTCTCGCGCACACAGCAGTGTCCCGTGTCTCGTGCACACAGCAGTGTCCCGTGTCTCGCGCACACAGCAGTGTCCCGTGTCTCGCGCACACAGCAGTGTCCCGTGTCTCCTGCACACAGCAGTGTCCCGTGTCTCCTGCACACAGCAGTGTCCAGTGTCTCGCGCACACAGCAGTGTCTCGCGCACACAGCAGTGTCCCGTGTCTCCTGCACACAGTAGTGTCCCGTGTCTCGCGCACACAGCAGTGTCCCGTGTCTCGTGCACACAGCAGTGTCTCGTGCACACAGCAGTGTCTCGCGCACACAGCAGTGTCCCGTGTCTCCTGCACACAGTAGTGTCCCGTGTCTCGCGCACACAGCAGTGTCCAGTGTCTCCTGCACACAGCAGTGTCCAGTGTCTCGCGCACACAGCAGTGTCCCGTGTCTCGCGCGCGCAGCAGTGTCCCGTGTCTCGCGCGCGCAGCAGTGTCCCGTGTCTCGTGCACACAGCAGTGTCCCGTGTCTCGTGCACACAGCAGTGTCTCGCGCACACAGCAGTGTCCCGTGTCTCCTGCACACAGTAGTGTCCCGTGTCTCGCGCACACAGCAGTGTCCAGTGTCTCCTGCACACAGCAGTGTCCAGTGTCTCGCGCACACAGCAGTGTCCCGTGTCTCGCGCGCGCAGCAGTGTCCCGTGTCTCGCGCGCGCAGCAGTGTCCCGTGTCTCGCGCGCGCAGCAGTGTCCCGTGTCTCGCGCGCGCAGCAGTGTCCCGTGTCTCGCGCGCGCAGCAGTGTCCAGTGTCTCGCGCACACAGCAGTGTCCCGTGTCTCGCGCACACAGCAGTGTCCCGTGTCTCGCGCACACAGCAGTGTCCCGTGTCTCGCGCACACAGCAGTGTCCCGTGTCTCGCGCACACAGCAGTGTCCCGTGTCTCGCGCACACAGCAGTGTCCCGTGTCTCGCGCACACAGCAGTGTCCCGTGTCTCGCGCACACAGCAGTGTCCCGTGTCTCGCGCACACAGCAGTGTCCCGTGTCTCGCGCACACAGCAGTGTCCCGTGTCTCGCGCACACAGCAGTGTCCCGTGTCTCGCGCACACAGCAGTGTCCCGTGTCTCGCGCACACAGCAGTGTCCCGTGTCTCGCGCACACAGCAGTGTCCCGTGTCTCGCGCACACAGCAGTGTCCCGTGTCTCGCGCACACAGCAGTGTCCCGTGTCTCGCGCACACAGCAGTGTCCCGTGTCTCGCGCACACAGCAGTGTCCCGTGTCTCGCGCACACAGCAGTGTCCCGTGTCTCGCGCACACAGCAGTGTCCCGTGTCTCGCGCACACAGCAGTGTCCCGTGTCTCGTGCACACAGCAGTGTCTCATGCACACAGCAGTGTCCCGTGTCTCGCGCACACAGCAGTGTCCCGTGTCTCGCGCACACAGCAGTGTCCCGTGTCTCGCGCACACAGCAGTGTCCCGTGTCTCGCGCACACAGCAGTGTCCCGTGTCTCGCGCACACAGCAGTGTCCCGTGTCTCGTGCACACAGCAGTGTCCCATGTCTCGTGCACACAGCAGTGTCCCGTGTCTCATGCACACAGCAGTGTCTCATGCACACAGCAGTGTCCCGCGTCTTGTGCACACAGCAGTGTCCCATGTCTCGTGCACACAGCAGTGTCCTATGTCTCATGCACACAGCAGTGTCTCATGCACACAGCAGTGTCCCGTGTCTCATGCACACAGCAGTGTCCCGTGTCTCATGCACACAGCAGTGTCCCGTGTCTCGCGCACACAGCAGTGTCCCGTGTCTCATGCACACAGCAGTGTCCCGTGTCTCCTGCACACAGCAGTGTCCCGTGTCTCGCGCACACAGCAGTGTCCCGTGTCTCATGCACACAGCAGTGTCCCGTGTCTCATGCACACAGCAGTGTCCCGTGTCTCCTGCACACAGCAGTGTCCCGTGTCTCGCGCACACAGCAGTGTCCCGTGTCTCCTGCACACAGCAGTGTCCCGTGTCTCCTGCACACAGCAGTGTCCCGTGTCTCCTGCACACAGCAGTGTCCCGTGTCTCCTGCACACAGCAGTGTCCCGTGTCTCCTGCACACAGCAGTGTCCCGTGTCTCCTGCACACAGCAGTGTCCCGTGTCTCCTGCACACAGCAGTGTCCCGTGTCTCGCGCACACAGCAGTGTCCCGCGTCTTGTGCACACAGCAGTGTCCCATGTCTCGTGCACACAGCAGTGTCCTATGTCTCATGCACACAGCAGTGTCTCATGCACACAGCAGTGTCCCGTGTCTCATGCACACAGCAGTGTCCCGTGTCTCATGCACACAGCAGTGTCCCGTGTCTCGCGCACACAGCAGTGTCCCGTGTCTCATGCACACAGCAGTGTCCCGTGTCTCATGCACACAGCAGTGTCCCGCGTCTTGTGCACACAGTAGCATCTGATTATCGGTCCGCACTAGATGGACTCATCCATGTGTACTCTGTTTTTATTCTCACTCCCATCAATTCAAGGCTATTCTCACCCACAAACAGGGCTAGGGCCGCTGAGTGTGTAGGACCACCAGGTGTGTCCAGTAAGGGGGCGCTGTGTGATACCTGTGCAGGATGAGGTCACCGATGCTGAATTTAGGGCGTCCGTCTCAGATCCCTGCAGTAATTTCAGGCTGACATCACACGGCCCGGGGGTCTGCGTCTCACACTCCGGAGGGCGGCGATGATGTCACCTGCAGACATCACTGACACCTCCGGCTCTGCAGAACTCCAGGACTTAACCCGATGGGTCCAGCGCAGTCCGCCATGTTCTCTGAGGAGAGTTCACACAGCGGAGCAGAAGACGGATCAACTGTACAGCAACATACCTGCGATGCCACCTATACAGCAACATACCTGCGATGCCACCTATACAGCAACATACCTGCGATGCCACCTATACAGCAACATACCTGCGATGCCACCTATACAGCAACATACCTGCGGTGCCACCTATACAGCAACATACCTGCGGTGCCACCTATACAGCAACATACCTGCAATGCCACCTATACAGCAACATACCTGCAATGCCACCTATACAGCAACATACCTGCGATGCCACCTATACAGCAACATACCTGCGATGCTACCTATACAGCAACATACCTGCGGTGCCACCTATACAGCAACATACCTGCGGTGCCACCTATACAGCAACATACCTGCGATGCCACCTATACAGCAACATACCTGCGATGCCACCTATACAGCAACATACCTGCGATGCCACCTATACAGCAACATACCTGCGGTGCCACCTATACAGCAACATACCTGCGATGCCACCTATACAGCAACATACCTGCGATGCCACCTATACAGCAACATACCTGCGATGCCACCTATACAGCAACATACCTGCGATGCCACCTATACAGCAACATACCTGCGATGCCACCTATACAGCAACATACCTGCGATGCCACCTATACAGCAACATACCTGCGATGCCACCTATACAGCAACATACCTGCGATGCCACCTATACAGCAACATACCTGCGATGCCACCTATACAGCAACATACCTGCGATGCCACCTATACAGCAACATACCTGCGATGCCACCTATACAGCAACATACCTGCGGTGCCACCTATACAGCAACATACCTGCGGTGCCACCTATACAGCAACATACCTGCGATGCCACCTATACACACCGCACCGCCCACACTCCGCCGCCTTCCATTCACTGACATGGCTGCCTGTCCCTGGCCAGACACCTGATGTCAGCAAAGGCGAAGACAAACTCTTTACACTCTAATTCCTAAAGGTGAGATCAGAGGAGGACAACGCCGACTCTTACTGGAAGGTGAATGAGGCCCCCGGACCTTCCCCTCCAATCATCTGTCATAACCAGAGAGAGAAGCTGGGAGCAAAACCAAATGGAGGGTGATGCTGCCACCTCCTGGTGACGTGCAGTACTACACCCTGCACAGGGCATACCATATACAGTTGTGTTCAAAATTATTCAACCCCCAATGCTCTAAAGGGGTTTAGGGAATTTAGTGCACATTTGTAATTGTGTTCAGAATGAAATCTTACAAGGACTTTTTAAAAAACCAAATGCCACTAAAATGACATCAATTGTTTTTGTAATACAGTATTAAATGTTTTTTTTGTGATTTCTTCATTGACACAATTATTCAACCCCATAAAGACTACCACTCTTAAGAACAGAGGTTCATTCGAGTGTTTTCGATCAGGTATGGAAAACACCTGTGGATGTCAAGGAGCAGCAATCAAGCATAATAAGCACCAATTAGGCAGATGTAAAAGGACTGTGATACTCGGCTCCTTCTAGACATTTAGGCCTCTTTCACACGGGCGTCAGTTTTTTTGCCCGGATAAGAGGCGTGTGCGTTGCGGGAAAATGCGCAATTTTTCCGCGCGAGTGCAAAACATTGTCATGCGTTGCACTCGCGTGAGAAAAAACGCGCATGTTTGGTACCCAAACCCGAACTTCTTCACAGAAGTTCGGGCTTGGGATTGATGTTCTGAAGATTGTATTATTTTCCCCGCTTTACCCGCAGACTGTCGGCTTTACCTGCAGACTGTCAGCTTTACCTGCAGACTGTCAGCTTTACCTGCAGACTGTCAGCTTTACCTGCAGACCGTCGGCTTTACCCGCAGACTGTCAGCTTTACCTGCAGACTGTCAGCTTTACCCGCAGACTGTCAGCTTTACCCGCAGACTGTCAGCTTTACCCGCAGACTGTCAGCTTTACCCGCAGACTGTCTGCTTTACCCGCAGACTGTCAGCTTTACCCGCAGACTGTCAGCTTTACCTGCAGACTGTCGGCTTTACCTGCACACTGTCAGCTGTACCTGCAGACTGTCAGCTTTACCTGCAGACTGTCACCTTTACCTGCAGACCGTCAGCTGTACCTGCAGACCGTCAGCTTTACCTGCAGACTGTCGGCTTTACCTGCAGACTGTCGGCTTTACCTGCAGACTGTCACCTTTACCCGCAGACTGTCAGCTTTACCTGCAGACTGTCAGCTGTAATCTGAGGTATTTACATCCAGATCAGGTGAACGGTGCAGGAATTACAGCAGTTGCATCTGTGCCTCCCACTTGTTACGGGACCAGAAGTAATGGGACAGAATAATAATCATACATCAAACTATCACTTTTTAATACTTGGTTACAAATCCTTTGCCGTCAGTTACAGCCTGAAGTCTGGAACGCATAGACATCCCCAGACGCTGGTCTCATCCCTGGTGATGCTCTGCCCGGCCTCTACTGCCACTGTCTTCAGCTCCTGCTTGTTCTTGGGGCATTTTCCCTTCAGTTTTGTCTTCAGCAAGTGAAATGCTCAATCGGCTTCAGGTCCGGGGATTGACTCGGCCATTGCAGAACATTCCACTTCTTTCCCTTAAACTCTTTGGTTGCCTTTGCAGGATGCTTTGGGTCATGGTCCATCTGCCCTGTGAAGCGCCGTCCAATGAGTTCTGAAGCATTGGGCTGAATATGAGCAGATAATATTGTGCCCGAAACCCTTCAGAATTCATCCTGCGGCTTCTGTCAGCAGTCACATCATCAATAAATACAGGAGAAGCAGTTCCATTGGCCGCCATACATGCCCACGCCATGACACTACCACCACCATGCTTCACTGATGAGGTGGCATGCTTAGGACCATGAGCAGCTCCTTTCCTTCTCCATACTCTTCTCTTCCCATCACTCTGGTACAAGTTGGTCTTGGTCTCATCTGTCCATAGGATGTTGTTCCAGAACTGTGGAGGCTTTTTTAGATGTCGTTTGGCAAACTCTAATCTGCCTTCCTGTTTGAGGCTCTTCTATGGTTTCCATCTTGTGGTGAACCCTCTGTATTCACTCTGGTGAAGTCTTCTCCTGATGGTTGACTTTGACACACATACACCTACCTCCTGGACACACATACACCTACCTCCTGGAGAGCGTTCTTGATCTGACCAACTGTTGTAAAGGGCGTTTTTTCCACCAGGGGAAGAATTCTTCGCTCATCCACCACAGTTGTTTTCCGTGGTCTTCCGGGTCTTGTGGTGTTGCTGAGCTCACCGGTGCGTTCCTTCTTTTTAAGAATGTTCCAGCAGTTGTTTTGGCCGCGCCTGATGTTTTTGCTATCTCTCTGATGGGTTTGTTGTGTTTCTCAGCCTAATGACGGCTTCACTGATGGTGACCGCTCTTTGGATCTCATCTTGAGAGTTGACAGCAACAGATTCCAGATGCAGATATCAGACTGGAAATGACCTCTGGACCTTGTATCTGCTCATTGTAATTGTGATAATGAGGGAATAACACACACCGGCCATGGGACAGCGGAGAAGACAATTGTCCCATTACTTTTGGTCCCTTAAAGGGAGTCTGTCGGCACATTTACCCCTTTTTAACAGTTGCCATACCGCTGTAGCCGCAACACAGATTATTAAAACGGTACCTTTATATGCTTTTGTGGACTTTTAAAACTGCCAAAAACGAACTTTGATGCATATGTAAATGAGGGCTCGCAAGTGCCCAGGGCGGCGTCCACCGCGTTGGTGCCCAGGCAGCTCTGCCTCTTCGGCTCTTATCCCCGCCCAGCCTCTTCCTCTGCCCGCCCATCTGTTGTCTCTCCCCCTCAGCGAGATCCCGCGCCTACACAATGACTTCCGTGGTCGGGGCATGCGCATAAGCTACTGCGATGCTGTGCCAGCAATGGGCATGGCAGTGAGCATGCCCCGGCCAAGGAAGTCATCGCGTCGGCGCGGGATCTCGCTGAGGGGGAGAGACAACAGATGGGCGGGCAGAGGAAGAGGCTGGGCGGGGATAAGAGCCGAAGAGGCAGAGCTGCCTGGGCACCAACGCGGTGGACGCCGCCCTGGGCACTTGCGAGCCCTCATTTACATATGCATCAAAGTTCGTTTTTGGCAGTTTTAAAAGTCCACAAAAGCATATAAAGGTACCGTTTTAATAATCTGTGTTGCGGCTACAGCGGTATGGCAACTGTTAAAAGGGGTAAATGTGCCGACAGACTCCCTTTAACAAGTGGGAGGCACAGATGTAACTGCTGTAATTCCTGCACCGTTCACCTGATGTGGATGTAAATCCCCTCAGATTACAGCTGACAGTCTGCAGGTAGAGCTGACAGTCTGCAGGTAAAGCCGACAGTCTGCAGGTAAAGCCGACAGTCTGCAGGTAAAGCCGACAGTCTGCGGGTAAAGCTGACAGTCTGCGGGTAAAGCTGACAGTCTGCGGGTAAAGCCGACAGTCTGCGGGTAAAGCCGACAGTCTGCAGGTAAAGCTGACAGTCTGCGGGTAAAGCTGACAGTCTGCGGGTAAAGCCGACAGTCTGCGGGTAAAGCCGACAGTCTGCGGGTAAAGCCGACAGTCTGCGGGTAAAGCCGACAGTCTGCGGGTAAAGCTGACAGTCTGCAGGTAAAGCCGACAGTCTGCGGGTACAGCTGACAGTCTGCGGGTAAAGCTGACAGTCTGCAGGTAAAGCCGACAGTCTGCGGGTAAAGCCGACAGTCTGCGGGTACAGCTGACAGTCTGCGGGTAAAGCTGACAGTCTGCGGGTAAAGCACATCTTGTGCGTTTCATGTCACATCCATTGTGTGGAGCCAAAAATGTTACATTGTGTCCATGTCCCAATATTTATGGCCCTGACTGTATATATATCCAGAGGATGGCCGGGCAGCACTTCTCACTTCAAGTGATGCAAATGATTCAGGTGCCAGCGTTTTCCCCTGGGTTCTGGGGTCCAAACACAATCCAAATAAATGTACCTGCAGCACTCCTCCTTAGATAAAAAGTGAAAAAATACAAAATTTATTCTACACATGTTGATACAGCCTGTATTAACATGTGTTGAACACATTTTCAATTTTTTTCACATTTATTTGGATTATATATATACTATACTGGGGGCGGTGCGGACGCCATGGCCGGTACTGGGGGCGGTGCGGACGCCATGGCCGGTACTGGGGGCGGTGCGGACGCCATGGCCGGTACTGGGGGCGGTGCGGACGCCATGGCCGGCACTGGGGGCGGTGCGGACGCCATAGCCGGCACTGGGGGCGGTGCGGACGCCATGACCGGCACTGGGGGCGGTGCGGACGCCATGGCCGGCACTGGGGGCGGTGCGGACGCCATGGCCGGTACTGGGGCGGTGCGGACGCCATGGCCGGCACTGGGGGCGGTGCGGACGCCATGACCGGCACTGGGGGCGGTGCGGACGCCATAGTTGGCACTGGGGGCGGTGCGGACGCCATAGTTGGCACTGGGGGCGGTGCGGACGCCATAGTTGGCACTGGGGGCGGTGCGGACGCCATAGTTGCCACTGGGGGCGGTGGACGCCATAGTTGCCACTGGGGGCGGTGGACGCCATAGCCGGTACTGAGGGCGCTGCGGACGCCATGGCCGGTACTGGGGGCGGTGCGGACGCCATAGTTGGCACTGGGGGCGGTGGACGCCATAGCCGGTACTGAGGGCGGTGCGGACGCCATGGCCGGTACTGGGGGCGGTGAGGACGCCATGGCCGGTACTGGGAGCGGTGAGGACGCCATGGCCGGTACTGGGGGCGGTGCGGACGCCATAGCCGGTACTGAGGGCGCTGCGGACACCATGGCCGGTACTGGGGGCGGTGCGGACGCCATAGTTGGCACTGGGGGGCGGTGGACGCCATAGCCGGTACTGAAGGCGCTGCGGACGCCATGGCCGGTACTGAGGGCGGTGCCGATGCCATGGCCGGTACTGGGGGCGGTGGGGACGCCATGGCCGGTACTGGGGGCGGTGCGGACGCCATGGCCGCTACTGGGGGCGGTGCGGACGCCATGGTCGGTACTGGGGGCGCCATGGCTGATACTGGGGGGCGGTGCGGACGTCATGGTCGGTACTGGGGGCGGTGCGGACGCCATGGTCGGTACTGGGGGCGGTGGGGGGCGCCATGGCTGGTACTGGGGGCGGTGTGGACGCCATGGCTGGTACTGGGGGAGGTGTGGACGCCATGGCTGGTACTGGGTGCGGTGTGGATGCCATGGCCGGTACTGGGGGCGGTGTGGACGTCATGGCCGGTACTGGGGGCGGTGCGGATGCCATGGCTTGTACTGGGGGTGTGTGGCGCCATAGCTGGTACTGGGGCCCCCATTGGGTCTACGTTCAGGTCTCTCTCCCTCGCTCAGGTTTTTTAAAGGCGCAGTACATGATTCGAAAAACATGGCCGCTTCCTCCAAAAACTATTGCCACTCTCGTCCACAGGTTGCCTGTGGTATTGCAGCTCACTGACTTGGGAAGAGCCGCAGTACCAGACACAACCTCCGGACAGGTGTGGCGCTGTAGGCTCATTACTAGGGCTTCACTCGGGTAGCGGCAGGGGATTTCCGGTGGAGTCGGAGTCCTGTCACTAGCTCTCCCAGACTCCTGAATGGACTCTACTCACCTGTCTCAACAGACATCATGCGGATAATCACCATGGTAACCGGGCCACGTGTGGCAGCAGGTAAACAAATCTGTGCTGTCTGTCCACAGGGTTACTGCTATTTCCCCGGTGTCCCCGGTACAAGTGCCATTTTCTTGAAGCTAAACTTTACATATGATCGTCATTCCGTAGCAAATATGGCTCCCGTTGTAATGGGTTACTGGAGCCATGTTTGGAGACATATCTGGGAATTACACTTGGCCTCTTGTGTCTGGTGCGGTCTGTGCGCTGATTAGCTGGTTTAAACGTCAATCATACTGTTCTTGTCATCTATTGGTGTGGTGGGCGGGACGATGGATGAGGAGGCGCTGTGTGATTGGCTATTTGGCGCCGCACGCGGTACACAAAGCCCGTCCCTTTGTAAGGGTCACTCCAGCGGTTTGAAATCACTGACGTTTAGCTGTTCTCAAAGGTGATTGGCTGATGACTTAGTGACGTCATTGTCATGCAGTCAGCCGCGTTCCCATTTGCTGGAGCTCAGAAACTTTTGTGGATCCGAGCTGACAGAGGTGAGACGGTGTACCGGGGCCCCCGGTGAGCATTAGGGGCCACAGGCTGGAGCTGCAGCAGGGATGTCTGTGCTTCTGAACACAAATCCCTGCATCCTTTACAGCTGTGACGTCATATAGACTTGTGTGACATCATGCGGTTTCCCCCTTTCAGGTTGTCCGATATTGGTGGGCTGCGGTGATTCCTAGGGGGAAGGGCTGAGCGGTGGCCCCGCCTCCTGCGCCGCTCCCTGTGACCTATGTGTTTTCTCTCCGCAGTCTGGTCCTGATTCCTTGGTGACGTCATGGAGAAGGTTCGCTGCCCTGAGCACGGTGAGTAACCGCAGAGTAGTCCCTGACATGGCGGCCATTGCTGATTGGTCGTCCACGAGTCATGTGACCATCGTTGTGTCCGTTCTTCAGGTGTTGTTTGTCTGCTGAAAACTGGGACCCGTGAAGGGCCCAACAAGGGGAGGAGCTTCTACGTCTGCCCAGCCAACCGCGGCCAGGCCTGCCCGTTTACCCGGCCCACAGAGTAAGGGGGTGCAGAGTCGGGGGAGGGGGTGAATGCTACCTCCGGGGAGGGGCAGATGATGGCGGCTGCCGGTAACACTGTCTCCCCCGTTCCAGGCTCCCGCCATCGCGCTGTCTGCTGCATGACGACGCTCAGCTGGACCTGCAGGCTCTGGTGAAGCAGGACCCTGGGAGCTACAGGTGAGGCCGCCGTCCTGTAGGAGAAGTGCCTGATGAGGGTGATGATGGTGATGATGATTCCACTGATCTCTGCAGGTTGTTTTATCGCTGTATGAAGAGTGAGGGGAAGAAGTTCTGCGGCAGCGTCCCCTGGAAGGAGGTAACGACCCATTACGGGGGATGTCTGGTCTCAGGGGAAAGCTGGAGAACCCTCAGGATCTGCCTGAAATAAAGAGGTGGTAAGTACTTACCTGACCCATCCAGCTGCCCTGAGTCTCCCGGCTAGGCTCTATTGTCCAGCTGAGGCCAACCACTGGCCTCAGTGCTGCTTCCAACAAGACCAGTGATTGGCTGCAGCTGGACAACAGAGGCTAGCCAGGAGAACGGCAGCGCCGGTGCAGTGTCTGTCAGGTAAGTACTTGCCAGGTCTTTATTGCAGGTGGATCCTGAGGGTTGTCCAGCTTCCTTCTGAACCTGTGTCTAGGAAAGCTGTCACTGCTCCCAGGGTTAGCTGTGTATCTGCCATGTACTGGCGCAGCAATTTGTCAGGGATATAAAGCAAATAATTTATTTATAAAAAGAAAAAAAACGAATGGCTCAAAAGAAAAATTATTCAAATGATATTGATCCGTGAGGTGGACATATAGACACCTCAAAAAGAGTTTGATCGAGAACCTAATTATTTTGTCCAATCAGTAAGAACAGGGTACAAGCGTCTATGCAAAATATAAATGATTTATTATACAATAATTTAAAATGCAAATTAATCGATGTAAATTTAAATGATATGCAGTAGATGGTGCCATCAGAACACAAATTTATCAGCGCTCTATTCTATTTTACCAACACAAGAATTTTATGCGATACTGCTTTTAATTATGAGAGATAAAAAAATCAATTGATTATGCACAGAAATTCAATCAATAAAATTAGATGCGAACCCTTTCCCTACCAATGTCGGATAATGGTAGTATCGCAATAAAACTTATAAATTATCAGCTTGATATTGAATTATGGAACAAATATTTCCATGAGAGTTTCTCCAATATTATCTCCTTTATTCAGTCATATGCATCGTAACTGAAATCGGGGACAATATTGATGTAGCAACGAACGTTACACATCCACAAATAGGCGGGTATCTGACTAAGTAACAAGCCAATTAATTTATATCAATACCACATATAACAGTATACATTACCTAAAGATGTAGGTGGAAGGCAGAGTCTAAGGGAGGTCAGTTCTCCAAAATGTCCTGATATTCAAGATCCTTCTCCCGGCTCTCTTTGGTCTTTGTTTCTTTCTTTCCTTCCCTCTCCTTTTTTGGTATGTGGTTTCTTAACCAAAACATATCAGATGAGCACACCTTCCTAGTTTTGAACTTTCCAATCATTGTCGATAGGCGTGTACATTGATAAGGAATGTGATGTCATAACACTACCCAGAATGCATTTTTGCTACTGGTGTAGTGTTACCTGCTCATACCTAGGTGGCACTGTTGTATAAGCATCATACCATTAAGGGTTAACTCATACATGCCTGACATCTTCAATACTACACACCTCTTACATCTGGAGGCCTTGTCTCCGAGCTGAGGGACAAACTTTGATACATGAATGTATACTTTGAGGAACATCTAGACAATTCTCACACTGTGGAATTCATGTTCAGATAAGAAATACAATGAAGCCTCTACTTCTGCAGGTGTCGTGTATCTTCTAAATGTATAATTAATTGTTACAATAACAGTAGTTCTCTTGAACGACGCAGTAAACTTCCCAAGGACTTACTTCGGCCTACATTAAAATCCATACAAAATAGTGAATTGCTCTTAAAGGCAATGAATATCCATTATAACTAGACTAAGTAAATAACACTTCTGAAAAGGCATAACAACTTCTGTGGCAGATCTCAGGAGGCCATGATGGCAGCTTTGTCGGTTGTTGCTGGATTTCTTCTGAGACAAATGTGTAGATGATAAAATGGAGGAGGGGCGCAACATTCACCCCGTGTCCTCTTCTTTCAGGAGCCAAAGTGCAAAGTGACTGCGAGGTGCGACCTTCCTGCAGAGAAGACGGAAAAACCTCAGAGGAATCCCTTCAAAGTGATCAACGATAATCCCAGACTTGGTGCCTGGAAACAGGTCAGCGAGGAGCGGAAGCGCAGCTCTGAGGAGAGTGGCGAGGTGAAGGCTGCCGAGAACCAGAGAAATAACGGAGAAGAAAAGGCTGATGAGATCCAGACGAAGAGCAGAGAGGAAAAGGTTGACGAGATCGGGAGGAAGAGCGGCGAAGAGGCAAAGAGCCAAGAGAAGAACCCCAATGATAGAGCAAGGAGAAGTTTGGAGGAGAAGACATCCAATCAGGGCTTGAAGAACAGCGGTGAGGAGACGAGGCCCCAGAACAATGCGACAGATCTCAGTAGTGACCGAGGGAGGAAGGTCTGTGAAGCAGATAACAGAGAGAAGCCAGGGAGAACGTCTGAGAGCAGAGCGGCCACTATGGGGAAGAAACCAGAGGACAGATCATGGAGTTGTGAGGTCAGGAGGACCCAGTCTGCCAGCGATGGTGGACAGAAGGTTGTGGAGGACAGTGAACCATCATTTCAGGGATGGAGAGAGAAGGAGCTGCCAGCTGGGGTGACGATAAAGAAGAAGCTTCCAGAGGAGATGGTTCAGAAGGAAGGAGAGTCCTCGAAGGTCACCAGCGTTTCGCCATCAGATCCCAGGCAGGAACCTGCAGACGATGATGACGACGTTGTGTTTGTGAGTTCTCAGCCTGGAAAGGATAAGGTGACAGCACTGAGGCCATCAGGAGAAGGCAAACAGAGAACCATCACCTCCTTCCCAGGCTTCACCCCGCAGGCAGAGGGTCCGAGCTCAGCCGCCCAGCACGCCATGCTCTCGGCTCAGCTGCAGCAGAAGAAGGTGAGGATCTCCCTATGGTCACATGTGGTAAGGTGTGGGATCTCTGCCAGGTAAGGGGTGTCCACCACACAGGCAGGGGCCCCTTGAGTTCACTGGCCTCCTCAGTTTCACCCTAGTCATTGTCCTTTGTCTTTAGTCCTCATTGACTCCGCCCCCAGAGACATCATTGACTTTTATCCCTCATGTATTTCAGGCCACTCTGGCGTCTGTAAACCTGAAGGCGCTGCCAGATGGGGGAGGACGACTCCTGAAACAGGTGCAGGACCTAGAAGATGCACTCGGGTCTCTGTCTCTCTGTAGCCAGGCTGTGATCCAACCAGGTAAAGATGGCGGTGCGGACGGGTGGCATCAGCTGAGGACAGGGTTGGGAGAGGGAGACCAGCAGCTTCAGCTGAGAATGGTGTCAGGAGGGCAGGGCCGTTGGAGGGTGACTTCGGAGGAGGACTGGGCCAGGGAAGGGCAGCATCAGGAGAGGACGGGGCCGAGAGAGGGTGGTCTTACGTGTGGACTGGGCAAGGAAAGTGCTGAAGACAGGGTTGTCAAAAGGAGGTATGGGGGGGGGGGGGGGGGGGGAGATCGCTGTTAGCAGAAAACTGGAATAGGGGATGATTCTGTTAGGGGCAGGTGGGTGATGGGGCTGTTGGGTGTTGTCAGGGAAGGGTGGGAGCGGGGGAGGACGGGGCCGGTGGGTGGTCATGTTAGGGGAGGGGTGAGCCCAGCAGCGGGCGCAGTAGGTGGGGCTGGAGCAGTAGTGAGTGACAGTTTTTCTTCTACTCCTCCAGGTAGAGCTGAAGAGATGAGACCAAAGCCTGACCCTGGCAACGTGTTGAGCAGCGCCGGCCCAGCGGAGGGAAATCGAGGGGTAAAGCCTTTGAGCTTCCATGAGCTTCCTCCCAGTGCCCTGGGCCTCCAAGGGTTAACCATGAGCCAGAACTACAGCAGCCTGTATGGGGGTGAGTGGCGGGTCACATCTAGTGGTGGAGGGGTCCGTGGGGGCGTTGTGGTCCGGATATGACATGTATGAGTCACATGATCGCAGGAGTCCACTCCTCACCAAATCTTCCTGACATCCGCAGCCTGTGACTCTCCCGCTCACTACGACTCCCACCATGTCCCTGGAGCTGCCGACCACTGCCATCATTGCAGCTGTCAGGACATGCTGGGTGTTGTAGTTCCCTTACATTGGAGAGACTCGGATTGCATGAATAGTCTGGTATGATTGGCGGTGCTCCACCATTTTGTTGCTGATGCTCTGCCCTCAGGACTCTTTCTTATTGGCTGTCTCCTCAGTGGCCCCGCAGTGGCAGAGTCTGTACGGCGGGAGAATGACGGAAGAAAAGCTCTTTGCTGTTAGAAATGCGACAAGTGAGGCCATCGACCACCTCCACAAGAGCCTGGAATCCTGCCCCGGTCCGGAGAACACCACGGAGGACCCCCGAGGCCTGAAGGTAAACGCATTGACCCCCAGGTGTGGCCCCCACACCTCTCCTTGTATCGGCAGTGTAACTTCAGCTTCGTATTCCAGGTCCCGCTGCTCCTGCACCAGAAACAAGCCCTGGCCTGGCTACAGTGGAGGGAGGCTCAGCAGCCGCAGGGAGGGATTCTGGGTAAGTGGCCCCGCTCATTGTTCTGTCCTCTACAGTGGCCCCAGAGCTGAACTCAAAATGGTGCACAGCCCCGGAAACGGGGAAGGAAAACCTTCTACAGGAAACGATCCGCTAGAAATAAGTCTGGTCACTGTATTATTTATAGGGACATTGATGGCCTGTCACTATGGGTGCAGGTCCCACCTCAGGGACCAGCTCCTATCCAGATGGCATGACCCCTGCACCGCCACCTCTCCATTCACCTCTATGGCACTGCCAGGAATAGCAGAGCCAGCGGTGTGTGGAGGGCGGCCGCTCTCTGGTCACGTTCTAGGTGTGGGCCCCACATCTGGGACCTGCTCCTATCTGACATTGATGGAACGGGTTCTACAGCTGTATCGCCACCAGTTCTGAGATTTGGGAAGGAATAGACGTAACGCGACAGGTGTAAAAAAAAAAATAAAAAAAGTTTTAGTAAAGTAACAGTCATCGAGGCTGTGAACACATGAGTGAGCTCCCCACCGACCAGTCCCCAACATGGCACCCGGCCGATGCCAGAGGTGGTGGCAGCAAGACACATCTGACCCTGACCACGTCCTCGGTGGAGCTGCTCTCTTGGATGTTTTCTCCTGGCCCCTCCTAAAGGTCTTCAGTATGCAGGACAGACGGACAGTTACTTCAGGAACGCAGCCTGGTACCAGGTACCGCTAACTGCATTATTGTTTTATTTTTGTTCGGTGGCAGACGGGTCGCTGGAAGCTGTTTCTTACCACACCTGGTCATTAACTTGGGCTGCATCCGGCCACTGCTGCGGTCGTCGGTCAGTTCCCGGCCACTGCTGCGGTCGTCGGTCAGTTCCCGGCCACTGCTGCGGTCGTCGGTCAGTTCCCGGCCACTGCTGCGGTCGTCGGTCAGTTCCCGGCCACTGGGACCGCTGGCGGTCGTCGTCTTAGCACATTTCATGCACAGTGGTCTTCAGTGGCCGACGTCCCCAGATTCCCCTGTGACGTGTCTTTTTTTTTTTTATACATTTGTTGATCAATTCTTCAGATTATACAGCCACCACTAGAGGGAGCTCACTGCATACAGATTATACAGCCACCACTAGAGGGAGCTCACTACATACAGATTATACAGCCACCACTAGAGGGAGCTCACTGCATACAGATTATACAGCCACCACTAGAGGGAGCTCACTGCATACAGATTATACAGCCACCACTAGAGGGAGCTCACTGCATACAGATTATACAGCCACCACTAGAGGGAGCTCACTGCATACAGATTATACAGCCACCACTAGAGGGAGCTCACTGCATACAGATTATACAGTCACCACTAGAGGGAGCTCACTGCATACAGATTATACAGCCACCACTAGAGGGAGCTCACTGCATACAGATTATACAGCCACCACTAGAGGGAGCTCACTGCATACAGATTATACAGCCACCACTAGAGGGAGCTCACTACATACAGATTATACAGCCACCACTAGAGGGAGCTCACTACATACAGATTATACAGCCACCACTAGAGGGAGCTCACTACAAACAGATTATACAGCCACCACTAGAGGGAGCTCACTACATACAGAGTATACAGCCACCACTAGAGGGAGCTCACTACATACAGAGTATACAGCCACCACTAGAGGAGCTCACTACATACAGATTATACAGCCACCACTAGAGGGAGCTCACTGCATACAGATTATACAGCCACCACTAGAGGGAGCTCACTACAAACAGATTATACAGCCACCACTAGAGGGAGCTCACTACATACAGATTATACAGTCACCACTAGAGGGAGCTCACTACATACAGATTATACAGCCATCACTAGAGGGAGCTCACTACATACAGATTATACAGCCACCACTAGAGGGAGCTCACTACATACAGATTATACAGCCACCGCTAGAGGGCTCACTACATACAGATTATACAGCCACCACTAGGGGGAGCTCACTACATACAGATTATACAGCCACCACTAGAGGGAGCTCAGTACATACAGATTATACAGCCACCACTAGAGGGAGCTCAGTACATACAGATTATACAGCCACCACTAGAGGGAGCTCACTACATACAGATTATACAGCCACCACTAGAGGGAGCTCACTACATACAGATTATACAGTCACCACTAGAGGGAGCTCACTACGTACAGATTATATAGGTATGTCTCTTTTCTCTGCAGCCGATGACATGGGTTTGGGGAAGACGCTGACCATGATCGCCCTCATTCTTGTCCAGAAACAGCGACAGAAGTCAGAGGAGAAAGAGAAGAAATTGGAGTCCTGGATCTCTAAAACAGGTGGATGATGGGAATACCCTGGTCTGTCTGGTGTTTTTTTTTTTTTGGGGGTTTACTGTCCGGTCTAGCAGGGGTGATGGAAACATAGAAGGCTATCTTTCCCATCTGTTCCCAGACTCCACGCTGACTGTTTCCCGTGGGACTCTCATTATCTGTCCGGCCTCACTGGTTCATCATTGGAAGAAGGAAGTGGAGAAGAGAGTGAGTGACGGGCGCCTGCGGGTTTACCTGTATCATGGCGCCAACCGGGAGAAGGACTGTAAGATGTGAGTAAGATGGCGGCATTACCCGGTACATGACCCTAGATGGCGGCATTGCCCGGTACATGACCCTAGATGGCGGCATTGCCCCACACATGACCCTAGATGGTGGCATTGCCCCGTGCAGTGGTCCTTTTTTTAAAAGGGTTTTCTGACATTTTGATACTGATGACGACCTATTCTCAGCATTGGTCATCAGTATCTGATCGGTCGGGGTCCGACACCCAGGAGGTCATCAGTATTAAAAGTTAAGAAATCAGCTTTATATGGGGCTATCCAACCTCTTTAATGACACCTCCACCCCTAATGCCTGGGCCCTTCGCATACATTATACTTACCTGCTCCCCAGCACCTACGTCGCTCCAGATCCCTGCATTGCCGATCAAATGGGGGAGCAGCCAATAGCAGGCCGTGAGGATGGGCGGAGGGGAGCGGTGGGGAGGCCCGCACTGATCAGACATTCATGACCTGTCCAAGGTCATCGGTATTAAAATGTAAGAAGACCGCTTTATCCAAACCCTACAATGACCCCTCCATTTCCCCCCGCCCGGGTGAGGAGGGGAGGGGAAAAGCTGCGGTAAGGATGGGCATTGGGGAAGCGGGGCGCGGTGGTACTGGAGTTAGTGTGTATGGTGAGGGTGACACAAAACTGGCATCGCCACACTCCGACCCCGGGGCCCATGACGGCCTTGTGACCGGCATCACTCGGGGGCCCCTGACAGTCATGTGATCAGCGGCACTCGGGGCCCGGTGGTTTTATTCACATTTATTGGGAGGTAGAATAAAGGGGAACCTAAATGCAGAATTCTGCTGTTCTGCGAAACTGATTGTGGAAGTGACTCTGTGTCAGGGCGACTGTGCCCGTCGGTGTTGTCAGGGGGGCGCCGAGCTCCAGATACACTGCTGAGAATAAACTCTGGAGCTTTACTACATCTCTGCCTCCTGTCCCTGAATGGAAACATGAATCTGAACATGAAAAGCTGAAAAACCTTTCTGTCTCTGCTCAGCTGATGGTTTGTTACAGTGTATCAGTGTAGACTGTCCTCTGTCCTATTGTTACAATGTATCCGTTGGGGTGGTGCCAGTCTGTTTAGATGGCGGAGGATTGTGTGGGCGTGACGCAACTGTAACAATTCCCCTGCTGTAAGAACTTGTTTTCAGACTATTGATGGAAACCACCTTGTTTCCAATCACTAAGAGCAAGCAGAGGTCTTGAAAAGGAGGTGAGGTGAATGTGTCATCTGTGTGTGTCGCCCCCTCTAGGCTGGCGCAGTACGACATTGTGGTCACCACCTATAGCCTCGTGTCCAAAGAGATTCCTGCAAAGAAGGAGGAAGGGGAGGCACCGGCCAAAGACCAGGACCTGGAGGTGGGTGACCGTCTGCACCCTATGGAAACCCTGCGTCACATCACGTCTTATACTCCAGTCACAGCCAGAGCTGCAGTCTGTATTCTAGCGTTGCATCACACATTATACTTCAGTCACATCCAGAGCTGCAGTCTGGATTCAGTAGTCATGTCTTATACTCCAGTCACATCCAGAGCTGCAGTCAGTATTCTAGTGTTACATCACGTCTTATACTCCAGACACATCCAGAGCTGCAGTCACAGTTCTGCTAGCTTAGGCTCTCGGGCTATAAC
Source organism: Bufo gargarizans (assembly GCF_014858855.1). Classification (NCBI taxonomy): domain Eukaryota; kingdom Metazoa; phylum Chordata; class Amphibia; order Anura; family Bufonidae; genus Bufo; species Bufo gargarizans. Next base: position 19,050 of record NW_025334785.1, on the reverse strand, counting down.
CTCTCCTCTGTCCTTTGCTGTGTTGTATGAGATGTGGTCACCCTGCTGCCCGGTGTGAGCACTACATCTCCCAGCATGCCGTGCAGTCCAGTCACTCTGGGGGCGTTCTCATTGCAGGACCGGGCGGCCTCCTCTCCTCTGCTGCGTCTGGCCTGGGCCCGCATCATTCTGGATGAGGCTCACAATATTAAAAACCCCAAGGTGCAGACGTCCATCGCCGTGTGCAAGCTGAGAGCCGGGGCCCGCTGGGCAGTGACCGGGACCCCCATACAGAACAACCTACTGGACCTCTACTCTCTGCTGAGGTGAGTAGACCGATGGCCCACCATCTGTACACAGCGCCATACAGTGGTCACATGACCTCGACATCTACATTAGTGGTTCTCTAACCTCCTGGGCAGCACTGAAGGTGCTCGCAGTCATCAGTGGAGGTATCTCCTGCAGGTTCCTGGTCCTCAGTGGAGGTGTTTTTTTGTCTCCTGCTACTCCCAATAGTCCTCTGGAGGGATCTCCTGTCTCCTTGCAGGTTCCTGCTCTTCAAATTTCTCAGTGGAAATCTCTTCTGCAGGTTCCTACTCCTCATAGTTCTCAATGGTAGTAATTCCTGTCTCCTCCAAGTTTCTGCTCCTCATAGTCTTCTGTGGAGGTATCTCCGGTTTCCTTCAGGTTCTTGCTCTTCATAGTCCTCAGTGGAGGTTTCTCCTGCAGTTTCTTGCTCCTCATAATCCTCCGTTAAGGTATCTTCTGTCTCCTGCTGCTCTTCATAGTCCTCCGAAGAGGTATCTCCTGTTTTCTGCAGGTTCTTGCTCTTCATAGTCCTCCGTGGAGGTATCTCCTACAGTTTTTTGCTCCTCAGTGGAGGGAGGTGCATGCTCCTCATAGTTCTCAAGATATCTTCTGTCTCCTGCTGCTCCTCATAGTCCTCAGTGGAGGTATCTCTTGCAGTTTATTGCTCCTCATAGTCTTCAGTGGGAGTTTCTCCTGTCACCTGCAGGTTTCTGCTCCTCATAGTTTTCAGATGAGATATCTTCTGTCTCCTATTGCTCCTCAGTGGAGGTATCTCATGAAGTTTCCTGCTCCTCATAGTCCTCGGTGGAGGTATCTCCTGCAGGTCCCTGCTCCTCATAGTCCTCGGTGGAGGTATCTCCTGCAGGTCCCTGCTCCTCATAGTCCTCGGTGGAGGTATCTCCTGCAGGTTCCTGCTCCTCATAGTCCTCGGTGGAGGTATCTCCTGCAGGTCCCTGCTCCTCATAGTCCTCGGTGGAGGTATCTCCTGAAGGTCCCTGCTCCTCATAGTCCTCGGTGGAGGTATCTCCTGCAGGTCCCTGCTCCTCATAGTCCTCGGTGGAGGTAACTCCTGCAGGTTCCTGCTCCTCATAGTCTTCAGTGGCGATTTCTCCTGTCTCCTGCAGGTTCCTGCGCTGCTCCCCGTTTGATGAGTTCAAGCTGTGGAAAAGTCAGGTGGACAACGGCAGCAGGAAAGGAGGCGAGCGGCTGACAATCCTGACCAAGAGCTTGCTGCTGCGGAGGACCAAAGACCAGCTGGACCACATGGGGCGACCACTGGTAACGCCCCCTCAGGGATGAGACTATGGGGCGGAGTAGTAAAGAGCAGCAGGTCTGTTAGTAGATCCGGTGCCTGTTGTGCCGTCCGTACGACAGACAATTCAGGTTCACTATAATTTTCTTCAATCTTTGGCGCAGATTATAGTAAATCTCTGGAGGCTCCGCCCCTTCCGCTAAATCCAGACCACGCCCCCACAATTGGCGAGACAATCGTAAAACAACATAATTTTACAATAATGGTGCAGATGGACGCGGTCAGGAGCCTGGCGCAGAAGGTGTAATGAGTTCACTGCGCGGGTCCTCGAGGATTCTGGGGGTGGATTGTACATGGACACCACATTATCTGCAGGTGTCGGGGTTCAGTGTAAATGACCCCCATTTTCTGGCTTCAGGTTGATCTCCCCCAGAGGACGAGCGAGCTGCATCAGCTGACCTTATCCCCTCAGGAGCAGGCCGTGTACGATGTGATATTTGCCCGATCCAGGTGAGGCCCACATACTGGGGTCCCCTCCGATGATGTAGTGGTAGGTGGGTGAGGTCAGTGAAATGGGGAGGAGCCTGTGCAGTGGGTTGGTGGTAGATGTAGTGAGGAGGAGTCAGTGCAGCAGGTAGGTGGTCGGTGGGGCGGGGCCAGTGTGGCGGGTAGAGAAGGGGGCTGGTGTGTTGGTTAGATGGCCGGTGGAGAAGCGGCAGTATAGTGGGTGAGGTTGGGGAGGGGGGGGGGGTACGGTGTGGTGGGTAGAAGGGGTGGTTGCAGTGTGGTGGGCAGAAATGGGGGGGGGGGGGGGTGCAGTCTGTAGATAGGGGTAGATGTACGGGGTGGTTGCAGTGGGGTCAGGGGTCCGGACTCTCTCACTCTCATGTTTTGTTTTTCTTTTCTGCTCAGATCGACGCTCCAGCATTACCTGAGGAGACACGGAGGCGCCTCACACACAGACTCCGGGAGCGCAGACAATCCCTTTGACAAAGGTACAGGCCTCCTGGTGGCTCACGCCTCACTCTTTTTGGCCTCCTGGTGGCTCACGCCTCACTCTTTTTGGCCTCCTGGTGGCTCACGCCTCACTCTTTTTGGCCTCCTGGTGGCTCACGCCTCACTCTTTTTGGCCTCCTGGTGGCTCACGCCTCACTCTTTTTGGCCTCCTGGTGGCTCACGCCTCACTCTTTTTGGCCTCCTGGTGGCTCACGCCTCACTCTTTTTGGCCTCCTGGTGGCTCACGCCTCACTCTTTTTGGCCTCCTGGTGGCTCACGCCTCACTCTTTTTGGCCTCCTGGTGGCTCACGCCTCACTCTTTTGGCCTCCTGGTGGCTCACGCCTCACTCTTTTTTGGCCTCCTGGTGGCTCACGCCTCACTCTTTTTGGCCTCCTGGTGGTTCACGCCTCACTCTTTTTGGCCTCCTGGTGGCTCACGCCTCACTCTTTGGCCTCCTCTTTATCCCCCGTGACGATAACTCTCCTTTCTGACAGTTGCTCGGGAGTTCGGCCCCAGTCAGGGTGACGTTTCGGCCCCGCCGCTTCCTCAGGGATCCAGCACCGTCCACATCCTGTCACTTCTGCTCCGCCTGCGCCAGTGCTGCGGCCACTTATCTCTGCTGAAGACGGTAAGTGCCCCAGGGTGGATGGGCCAGGTGATGGTCCATAGGACAAGTAATCGGGTCACCGTGTGATAATATAGAGGTGATGTTGATGTGACCGTCTGTCCCCTCACCCCAGACTCTGGACCAGCTTGAGCTGAAGAATGAGGGGCTGAGCCTGACCCTGGAAGAGCAACTCAATGCCCTGACCTTGTGTGAACTTCAGAGCCCAGACCCCAAGTCCACCGTCTCCCTGAACGGAACCAACTTCCAGGCTGAACTGTTTGAGAGCGAAAGTGGAAGCACCAAGGTGAGAAAACTGGGAGGTCAAGAGTAGTCAGTGATACCAGGACCTCAGGATAAAAACTGGGGGGTCGTGTGTAGTCAGTGATGCCAGGACCTCAGGATGAAAACTGGGGGGTCGTGTGTAGTCAGTGATGCCAGGACCTCAGGATGAAAACTGGGGGGTCGTGTGTAGTCAGTGATGCCAGGACCTCAGGATGAAAACTGGGGGGTCGTGTGTAGTCAGTGATGCCAGGACCTCAGGATAAAAACTGGGGGGTCGAGAGTAGTCAGTGATGCCAGGACCACAGGATGAAAACTGGGGGGTCGTGTGTAGTAAGAGTGATTCCAGGACCTCAGGATGACAACTGGGGGCTGGGGGGGGGGGGGTCGTGTGTAGTCAGTGATGTCATTGATTTCTTTTTTTTCTCTAGATCGACGCCCTTATCTCCAGACTGAAGACCATAAACTCTAGCGCTGTTCCCCAGAAGAGGTGAGGTCTCTGGGGCCCATGTTTCCCTGGGAGGAGGCTGTTAAAGGGGTTGTGCAATATTATTGGGTACTTTATATATGGCTCACAGTGGGTGTCGTACCCCCCCCCCCCTCCCCCCCCATCGGCGCCGCTGCTCTCGGCTTGTGTGTCACAGCCCGATACAGGAATTGCAGCACTGGCTGCTCAGCCAATCACTGTGAGGCGGCTTTCATATACAAGGCCCATATCTCTATCTGCCACCTCTCCAGAGATATGAGCAGCCGCCCCTTCGGGGTGGGGGGTGGGGGGTGGGGGGGAGGGGGCACTGGCAGAGCTGACAGCTGCAGGAGGAGAGAAAAAATATAGAGAAATGTGTCGTTATCATCGGCGTACTGACCATGAACGCCGTCAATAAATTCCACCAAATGTTAAAATTGCTTTTTTTTTTTTTTTTTTTTTTTTTTCCCCCATCTTTTTTTTCTTTCCCCCCAAAAATAGAATGTTATTTAATGCACTGTATATACCACAGAATGGCTTAAAAAAAAAAAATAAAAAATAAAAAAAAAATCTAATCCCGCAATATAAAAATAAAAAAGTAGAAGAAAAAAAAAATTAAAGGGGTTGTCCAGGTTCAGAGCTGAACCTGGACAGCCCTCCATTTTCACCCCGGCAGCCCCCCTGACATGAGCATCGGAGCAGTTCATGCTCCGATGCTCTCCTTTGCCCTGCGCTAAATCGCGCAGGGCAAAGGCATTTTTCTGAGTTCCGGTGACATACCGGGCTCTCTATGGGGCTGACAGGAACCCCGGTGACGTCACCGGCACTGATGGGCGGGATTTGGCTCTGCCCTAGCCAGTAAAACGGCTAGGGCAGAGCTAAAGCCCGCCCCTCAGAGCCGGTGACGTCACCGAACACACTGCTGGGCGGAAGTTACCGCCCGGCAGTGTGTTATTGTAAACACAAGAGCCTGTGCCCTGCGCGATCTAGCGCAGGGCACGGGAGCGCATCGGAGCATGAGATGCTCCGATGCCAGGCTCAGGAGGGCTGCCGGGGTGAAAATAAGGGTATGTCCGGGTTCAGCTCTGAACCCGGACAACCCCTTTAAGTTCTGACTGCTGGAACACAAAGGGGGAGATGTTACCGCTCCTTAAGGCTAAACTGTACGATGTCCCTAAGGGGTTAACAGTGCAGTTGTGTCCCCGGAGTCGTGCGCCAACAAGATTTACTGCAAACACATTAAAAATCTACGATGATAAAGTGCCATTTTTGGAGGGTTTTTCCCATTTTGATGTGAGGTTAAAGAGCCCTCGGCAGAAGTTATGAGCTCCTCTGCGCCGGCGGCCATGTTGGTTGTCACCCAGCCTTACTGGCGTCCTCTCGTCTGCAGCGTCATCGTGTCGCAGTGGACCAGCATGCTGAGGATTGTGGGCGTCCATCTAAAGCGCATCGGGATGTCTCATGCCACCATCGACGGCTCCGTCAACCCTAAGCTCCGGATGGACCTTGTGGAAGAGTTCAATACCAACCCCCGAGGACCACAGGTAGGAAAGCTGCGGAATTCCCAGCATGCTCTGCAGTGGTCATGTGACCTCAGGATCTGCGCTCTGTGGACGCGGAAGTGACGTCTTTGCGTCTCCCATGCAGGTCATGCTGGTGTCGCTCTGCGCTGGAGGTGTGGGGCTGAACCTGATTGGTGGAAATCACCTCTTCCTGATGGACATGCACTGGTAACAACCTCTTGACCCTGGGGGGTGGGTGTACTGTGGGGGGGTTACATTAGGGGGCGCTGCACAGCGCAGGCTGAGCTTGTCATGTCCAGCACTGAAAACAGTGACTGCAGCTCTGGGTGTGACTGGAGACATGATGGAGCACAGCATTAGAAGAAAGAACGCAAAGGTAAAGTGGGATTAGTCACTGGTAAGTTCTGACCCTGCAGTGTCAGTGTCTACTGCAGTTCTGGCATTCTGTTCATCCTGAGCTGTATGTCCCTCCTAGATGGTCTGAAGCTGAGGATAAACGGCGAGCGGGTCTATGGAGGGGGTGCTATGTAGACCCAACCTCCACTGTCTCCTGACGCAGAGGAGCAGTGGGGGGGGGGGGGGGGGGGGGGCGGTGATTTTGGGGTCCTGAGGTTTCGCTGAACTCAGCTTCCTGTTATATTGTTCCAGGAATCCGGCTTTGGAGGATCAGGCCTGCGACCGGATCTACCGGGTGGGACAGCACAAGGACGTGGTCATTCACAGGTGAGGAGACATCCGGGGACTTACAGCCTCATCCAGACAGCGGAGATCAGCAGCGCCCTCCAGAGGGTGTCCTTCCCCACATCGTCTCTGCGGACGCTCGCCCCTGTCCCGCTGCCCCCGTCTGGTGCGGACGCTCGCCCCTGTCCCGCTGCCCCCGTCTGGTGCGGACGCTCGCCCCTGTCCCGCTGCCCCCGTCTGGTGCGGACGCTCGCCCCCGTCTGGTGCGGACGCTCGCCCCTGTCCCGCTGCCCCCGTCTGGTGCGGACGCTCGCCCCCGTCTGGTGCGGACGCTCGCCCCTGTCCCGCCTGCCGTTCTTTTGCACTGATTGATTAGGGCATTTCTCTTCTTGGCAGGTTCGTCTGTCAGGGGACAGTAGAGGAGAAGATCTCTCAGCTCCAGGAGAAGAAGAAGGATTTGGCCAAGAAGGTTCTGACTGGAAATGGCAGCACGTTCACCAAGCTGACACTGACGGACCTGCGTCTGCTGTTTGGGGTCTAGTTAATGTTTCAGGCACCTCCACAGGTCTCGGGGGCTCTTCTGGCTGACGCGTATATACTGTGCTCAGAGACACTTTATATTTATATGTCCATTGTGTGGCGTTTTCTATATGTGTCGTGTAATAAAGCAATTTTAGATAGGTCTTAAGCCCTGACAGTACTGTAGTGGTGAGCGGCGCTGCGCACACATTGTGATCCAGTGTATACAGGAGATCCAGAGGTCCCTGAGCAGGGAGGAGGAGGTGAGCTGTGACCATCACCTATAGACGTCTGAGAGTGTAGAGAGCATACCCTGTGACAGAGGTCCCTGAGCAGGGAGGAGGAGGAGGTGAGCTGTGACTGTAACCTATAGACATCTATGAGAGTGTAGTGAGCATACCCTGTGACAGGTCCCTGTGCAGGGAGGAGGTGAGCTGTGACCGTCACCTATAGATGTCTGAGAGTGTAGTGAGCATACCCTGTGACAGAGATCCCTGTGCAGGGAGGAGGAGGTGGTGAGCTGTGACCGTCACCTATAGACGTCTGAGAGTGTAGAGAGCATACCCTGTGACAGAGGTCCCTGTGCAGGGAGGAGGAGGAGGTGAGCTGTGACCGTCACCTATAGACGTCTGAGAGTGTAGAGAGCATACCCTGTGACAGAGGTCCCTGTGCAAGGAGGAGGAGGAGGTGAGCTGTGACCGTCACCTATAGATGTCTGAGAGTGTAGTGAGCATACCCTGTGACAGAGGTCCCTGTGCAGGGAGGAGGAGGAGGTGAGCTGTGACAGTCACCTATAGACATCTATGAGAGTGTAGTGAGCATACCCTGTGACAGAGGTCCCTGTGCAGGGAGGAGGAGGTGAGCTGTGACCGTCACCTATAGATGTCTGAGAGTGTAGTGAGCATACCCTGTGACAGAGGTCCCTGTGCAGGGAGGAGGAGGTGGTGAGCTGTGACAGTCACCTATAGACATCTATGAGAGTGTAGTGAGCATACCCTGTGACAGAGGTCCCTGTGCAGGGAGGAGGAGGTGAGCTGTGACTGTAACCTATAGACATCTATGAGAGTGTAGTGAGCATACCCTGTGACAGAGGTCCCTGTGCAGGGAGGAGGAGGAGGTGAGCTGTGACCGTCACCTATAGATGTCTGAGAGAGTGTAGAGAGCATACCCTGTGACAGAGGTCCCTGTGCAGGGAGGAGGAGGTGGTGAGCTGTGACCGTCACCTATAGACATCTATGAGAGTGTAGAGAGCATACCCTGTGACAGAGGTCCCTGTGCAGGGAGGAGGAGGTGAGCTGTGACCGTCACCTATAGACATCTATGAGAGTGTAGTGAGCATACCCTGTGACAGAGGTCCCTGTGCAGGGAGGAGGAGGTGGTGAGCTGTGACCGTCACCTATAGACATCTATGAGAGTGTAGAGAGCATACCCTGTGACAGAGGTCCCTGTGCAGGGAGGAGGAGGAGGAGGAGGAGGAGGTGAGCTGTGACCATCACCTATAGACGTCTGAGAGTGTAGAGAGCATACCCTGTGACAGAGGTCCCTGTGCAGGGAGGAGGAGGAGGTGAGCTGTGACCGTCACCTATAGACATCTATGAGAGTGTAGTGAGCATACCCTGTGACAGAGGTCCCTGTGCAGGGAGGAGGAGGAGGTGAGCTGTGACCGTCACCTATAGATGTCTGAGAGTGTAGAGAGCATACCCTGTGACAGAGGTCCCTGTGCAGGGAGATCTATAGTCTTGTATACTGGACTGTAGTGAGCATTGTGATCATCCCCTATTGGCTTCGGTGGGAGCGTGTAGTGAGTGTAAGCTCCGGAGCCCCCCCTAGTGGAGGCTGCAGGCAGCCAGGATCTGTGTACATGGGGTTTAGAATTTTGCAAAAAAAAAAGCACCAACCGGCATAAAGAAGTGAGTGCGGAGCGCTGGGTGGAGCGGTGTCCAATTCATCTTCGTTGACCATTTCCTTCCATCTTGCTGCTTCTGAAGGCTCTCTATGCTCTCCCCATCTTTTCTGTCAGCAGGGAGGAGGAGGTTGTACTCAACAACTGGGGGGGGACACACACGGATCCAGCCTGTGTTACTGGGAGGGACACACGGATCCAGCCTGTGTTACTGGGGGGGACACACGGATCCAGCCTGTGTTACTGGGAGGGACGCACGGATCCAGCCTGTGTTACTGGGAGGGACGCACGGATCCAGCCTGTGTTACTGGGAGGGACGCACGGATCCAGCCTGTGTTACTGGGAAGGACGCACGGATCCAGCCTGTGTTACTGGGAAGGACGCACGGATCCAGCCTGTGTTACTGGGAGGGACGCACGGATCCAGCCTGTGTTACTGGGAGGGACGCACGGATCCAGCCTGTGTTACTGGGAGGGACGCACGGATCCAGCCTGTGTTACTGGGAGGGACGCACGGATCCAGCCTGTGTTACTGGGAGGGACGCACGGATCCAGCCTGTGTTACTGGGAAGGACGCACGGATCCAGCCTGTGTTACTGGGAGGGACGCACGGATCCAGCCTGTGTTACTGGGAGGGACGCACGGATCCAGCCTGTGTTACTGGGAGGGACGCACGGATCCAGCCTGTGTTACTGGGAGGGACACACGGATCCAGCCTGTGTTACTGGGGAGGACACACGGATCCAGCCTGTGTTACTGGGAAGGACACACGGATCCAGCCTGTGTTACTGGGGGGGACACACGGATCCAGCCTGTGTTACTGGGGGGGACACACGGATCCAGCCTGTGTTACTGGGGGGGACACACGGATCCAGCCTGTGTTACTGGGGAGGACACACGGATCCAGCCTGTGTTACTGGGGAGGACACACGGATCCAGCCTGTGTTACTGGGGAGGACACACGGATCCAGCCTGTGTTACTGGGGAGGACACACGGATCCAGCCTGTGTTACTGGGGAGGACACACGGATCCAGCCTGTGTTACTGGGAGGGGGGGGGGAGACACACACACAGATCCAGGAAAGACCTAGCAGAATTGGTAATGGAAGGGGCGGACTACAATACCAAGGATTATCAAAAGTAGTGATTTAGTCTAGAAAAAAAGACTGAGGGGCAATCTAATAACCGTGTGTAATATATCAGGGGGCCGTGCAGAGATCTCTTGTCCCAGTCCTGGGTATAAATAGATGACGGTAGTGGACGTCCTCTGCCTCTAGAGGAAAGAAAGTTTCTACACATAAAGGGGATTCTTTACTGTAAGAGCAGTGAGACTGTGGACTCTTTACTGTAAGAGCAGCGAGACTATGGACTCTATACTGTAAGAGCAGCGAGACTGGACTCTACTGTAAGAGCAGTGAGACTATGGACTCTATACTGTAAGAGCAGTGAGACTATGGACTCTATACTGTAAGAGCAGTGAGACTATGGACTCTTACTGTAAGAGCAGTGAGACTATGGACTCTACTGTAAGAGCAGTGAGACTATGGACTCTTACTGTAAGAGCAGTGAGACTATGGACTCTTACTGTAAGAGCAGTGAGACTATGGACTCTACTGTAAGAGCAGTGAGACTATGGACTCTACTGTAAGAGCAGTGAGACTATGGACTCTTACTGTAAGAGCAGTGAGACTATGGACTCTACTGTAAGAGCAGTGAGACTATGGACTCTATACTGTAAGAGCAGTGAGACTATGGACTCTATACTGTAAGAGCAGTGAGACTATGGACTTTACTGTAAGAGCAGTGAGACTATGGACTCTTACTGTAAGAGCAGTGAGACTATGGACTCTTACTGTAAGAGCAGTGAGACTATGGACTCTATACTGTAAGAGCAGTGAGACTATGGACTCTATACTGTAAGAGCAGTGAGACTATGGACTCTATACTGTAAGAGCAGGTGAGACTATGGACTCTATACTGTAAGAGCAGTGAGACTATGGACTCTTTACTGTAAGAGCAGTGAGACTATGGACTCTTACTGTAAGAGCAGTGAGACTATGGACTCTCTACTGTAAGAGCAGTGAGACTATGGATCTCTACCTGTAAGAGCAGTGAGACTATGGACTCTATACTGTAAAGAGCAGTGAGACTATGGACTCTTACTGTAAGAGCAGTGAGACTATGGACTCTTACTGTAAGAGCAGTGATACTATGGACTCTATACTGTAAGCAGGCTAGGTGAGACTATGGACTCTTACTGTAAGAGCAGTGAGACTATGGACTCTTACTGTAAGAGCAGTGAGACTATGGACTCTACTGTAAGAGCAGTGAGACTATGGACTCTTACTGTAAGAGCAGTGAGACTATGGACTCTTACTGTAAGAGCAGTGAGACTATGGACTCTTACTGTAAGAGCAGTGAGACTATGGACTCTATACTGTAAGAGCAGTGAGACTATGGACTCTTTACTGTAAGAGCAGTGAGACTATGGACTCTTACTGTAAGAGCAGTGAGACTATGGACTCTTACTGTAAGAGCAGTGAGACTATGGACTCTGTAAGAGCAGTGAGACTATGGACTCTATACTGTAAGAGCAGTGAGACTATGGACTCTATACTGTAAGAGCAGTGAGACTATGGACTCTTTACTGTAAGAGCAGTGAGACTATGGACTCTTACTGTAAGAGCAGTGAGACTATGGACTCTATACTGTAAGAGCAGTGAGACTATGGACTCTTTACTGTAAGAGCAGTGAGACTATGGACTCTACTGTAAGAGCAGTGAGACTATGGACTCTATACTGTAAGAGCAGTGAGACTATGGACTCTTTACTGTAAGAGCAGTGAGACTATGGACTCTACTGTAAGAGCAGTGAGACTATGGACTCTACTGTAAGAGCAGTGAGACTATGGACTCTATACTGTAAGAGCAGTGAGACTATGGACTTTACTGTAAGAGCAGTGAGACTATGGACTCTACTGTACAGTAAGACAGTGAGACTATGGACTCTTAGTAAGAGCAAGTACTCTCTTACAGTGAGACTATGGACTCTTACTGTAAGAGCAGTGAGACTATGGACTCTACTGTAAGAGCAGTGAGACTATGGACTCTTACTGTAAGAGCAGTGAGACTATGGACTTTACTGTAAGAGCAGTGAGACTATGGACTCTTTACTGTAAGAGCAGTGAGACTATGGACTTTACTGTAAGAGCAGTGAGACTATGGACTCTATACTGTAAGAGCAGTGAGACTATGGACTCTTTACTGTAAGAGCAGTGAGACTATGGACTCTATACTGTAAGAGCAGTGAGACTATGGACTCTTTACTGTAAGAGCAGTGAGACTATGGACTCTTTACTGTAAGAGCAGTGAGACTATGGACTCTATACTGTAAGAGCAGTGAGACTATGGACTCTTACTGTAAGAGCAGTGAGACTATGGACTCTACTGTAAGAGCAGTGAGACTATGGACTCTTACTGTAAGAGCAGTGAGACTATGGACTCTACTGTAAGAGCAGTGAGACTATGGACTCTATACTGTAAGAGCAGTGAGACTATGGACTCTTACTGTAAGAGCAGTGAGACTATGGACTCTTTACTGTAAGAGCAGTGAGACTATGGACTCTAACTGTAAGAGCAGTGAGACTATGGACTCTATACTGTAAGAGCAGTGAGACTATGGACTCTTACTGTAAGAGCAGTGAGACTATGGACTCTTACTGTAAGAGCAGTGAGACTATGGACTCTATACTGTAAGAGCAGTGAGACTATGGACTCTATACTGTAAGAGCAGTGAGACTATGGACTCTGTACTGTAAGAGCAGTGAGACTATGGACTCTTACTGTAAGAGCAGTGAGACTATGGACTCTATACTGTAAGAGCAGTGAGACTATGACTCTACTGTAAGAGCGGTGAGACTATGGACTCTACTGTAAGCGGCAGTGATGACTATGGACTCTATACTGTAAGAGCAGTGAGACTGTGGACTCTTTACTGTACGACAGTGACGACTATGGACTCTTTACTGTAAGAGCAGTGAGGACTATGGACTCTATTACTGTAAGGCAGTGAGACTATGGACTCTATACTGTAAGAGCAGTGAGAACTATGGACTCTATACTGTAAGAGCAGTGAGACTATGGACTCTTTACTGTAAGAGCGGTGAGACTGTGGGACTCTTTACTGTAAGAGCAGTGAGGACTATGGACTCTTTACTGTAAGAGCAGTGAGGATATGGACTCTTTTACTGTAAGAGCAGTGAGACTATGGACTCTTTACTGTAAGAGCAGTGAGGACTATGGACTCTTTACTGTAAGAGCGGTGAGGACTATGGACTCTTTACTGTAAGAGCGGTGTGAGACTATGGACTCTTTACTGTAAGAGCAGTGAGACTATGGACTCTTTACTGTAACAGCAGTGAGACTATGGACTCTATACTGTAAGAGCAGTGAGACTATGGCCTCTATACTGTAAGAGCGGTGAGACTGTGGACTCTATACTGTAAGAGCAGTGAGACTGTGGACTCTTTACTGTAAGAGCAGTGAGACTTGATTTCTTCTTTATGAGTTGTTTTTTTTTTCCTTCCTCTGGATCAACTTTGCAGGTAACAGGATGAGCTGGATCAATGACTGTCCTTTTTGGCCTATGTTAGGCTATGTTTAATATGTACTTGGGGGAATAGTGAGCTACACTACGCTTTTCATCCTGCAGAGTCCAGCAGGAAAAACTATGGGGCACATTTATTAAGACTGGTGTTTTAGACGCCGGTCTGAATAAAGCCTCTGCGCTGACGGTGGATCCGCCGCAGTTATGTTCAGGCGCCGGCCTCTCCATAACTTCAGCGCATCCAGCGCCAGTTCTAAATGTAAGAAGCTTTTGAGTTGTCTTAAAGTTAGACCATTTTCTATGCCTAAAATGATGAATGAAGCCGGCCCCTCCCCCGCCCCCACCATTACGCCTGAAATACGCCTATATGTTAAAAAGATACTTTTTTATTTATTTTTTATCAATGGATCCTTATGGTGACGGATGCTGTTGTATCTGTCGGAGGCATCCGTTTAATGTGTACGTCACATGTGGGACAAGCCAACCGGATGATAAAAGATGGAGATTTGCTGCAAACTCTTGAAATTCGTCTTTATTTTAAACCGTGCAGTTGATGCCTGGGTGTTATTGTCTCTATGAAAGAAAAATTCTGTGAAAACATTTTTATCTAGAACATTTCTGGAGGTTTGACGCGGAGAACGTTGGAAGACGATGATAATCAATGTCTGGACTGCACAAGGAATGAATCCTGAAAAATCCAGCAACTTAGAAAGTTCCTTCATGTGCAGCAGAACCTCCGTCGGGGCGGATTGGCCATGGACCTTACAGGGAAATTTCCCGGGGGGTCGCCTGGTCCCTCCTCACGGCCGGCCAGTCGAAGTTTTTGGGGCAGTATTTTGTGATGGACTGTGGTATTTGTCTCTATTGGGCCACAAAATGGTATTGCTGGCTTCCATCAATTTGGACCGACTACAGAACGGGGCCACTTTACGTTCCCAGTCTGCCCCTAACCTTCGTACATGAGGATCAGCAGATGAAAGGCCAAGCAGTATTCTCCTCATAGGCCATGGAGATGAACCACTGAGTTCACGTCGACCCCAAGGAGCTCAGACAACAGCAGAAATTTGTTCTGACAAATCCAAATGCAAGATCTTTGGTTCTATCTTCTGTATCTTTGCGGGATGAGGAGATGATGCCCAGGATGTGGTGTTCTCTCTGAAGAATCGTGCGTGACGGTGGGGGTGATAGTTGGTGACACTGTAGGTGATTTATTATAACCTGCAGGACTGCCAAACACTTCGCCAACCATCCCACGTGTTTTCAGCTCGGTCAGTCCGTTTTACAAGAGGACAATAACTCAAAATTGATGGAGAGTAACAGAGGCGGAATCTGATGCCAAACCTAAACCCCACAGAAAAGCAGCCAGAAAGTTCTCCTTGAATACAGGTGACTGTTCTCAGGTGGCTCCTCGCCACGTTGTGGCACAGAGACAGCTACTGAATGACGGTGATTCTGATCCTGGAGCCTTTGTGTGGTCTCGCTCGGAGCAGTTGGCGGGGAGATGACATCTGAAGAGTTACAATATGGAGGTGTCTACACTGTAGCAGCCCCTTATCTCCCGTTATCTATGAAAGCTGCAGTTTTCACATGGACAATGTGACAACTAAGGTATAAAACACATCTGTAGGACACGACGCACCGTGGGACATAAATACTATTTCCAGCCTGGATCAGCAACAGTCTTCTCAGGCTGACATTGTGTAAGGGCTCAAGACCCAATTAATATTGCACAAACTATAGGGCACTTTTCATTTTGATGTGAATTGTGGTCTTATTGCCACCACTTTGACCATAAAGCGTAGTCCAGGGTGCAACCGAATCTGACTAGTACCCCAGAAATGTCTCCTACCATCATGAAATGACGGTCCGGAGCAGATTGCAGGTGCCGAGTCCTTCAACATCTCCAATCATCATAAAGCTACAGTGCGCAGCAGATTGCGGGGGGCCGAGTCCTTCACACCGGTGCACTCGGATGTCTCAGAGGTGGATCCACAACATGACCAGTGGGACTGGCCGGGATGACCTTTGTGCCCATGACCACAACCCTGAAAACCACCTGTAGGGGATGAGAAAGATAAGTGTATAACATACAGTTTATAATGGATAGCCGTATGTTTAGAGAAAGTGAGGGCGCTTACCTGGCATTGAACCACCACATCCACATCGGGCATCCTTCTGGCCACCACTAGAGCAGAATGTGCAGCAGTGATAGATCCCACTATGCTGGTGCGATGTCCCCCTCACGTTCACGGTAAAAGGGGAGCCCTGTGGAAAATAAATTGTCAATACTATAGACCCTAACATCTCCAGGAGAATAAGTGGCAGCACTGCTCCTGGGTGGTGGCCTCTCCACCACTTACCCTGATGTGGCGTCCTTTCATACACACACTTATGGAAACCTGACCCGCCTCAGTTGGGGTGTAGGATATGTGGTATGTGCCATCTTGGTTATCCTGGATGGAGACTAGCACAGATCTGTGTGACATATAAACTGGTAAATATGAACCAACAATATAAATAGTATAATAAAAAAAAATTATATACTGCCTTCAACCAAGAGTGGCCACTATCGGTACTGCAGCCACAAAGCCACCCTACAGTATGTATCTGGAAGAAAGGAAACGCAACCCATCACCCCAGCATCTACGTATTTTTCGCCCTATAAGACGCACTTTTCCCCCCCAAAAGTGGGGCGAATGCTGCCATTTAACACTGATACATCGCCGGCCATGATGCTGCACAATGCGGGCTGGGGGCCGACAACTGATATTTGAATGGCAGTGGGGCCCGTTGCAGTCACTGTATTCTATTACACCGGGCTACCAGGCAGGAGACCCAACCTACCACCAGGCATGTATTCTGAAGAATTAGGACCCAACCTACCACCAGGTATCTATTATAAAGAAAGGAGACTCAACCTACCACCAGGCATTCTAGTTCTGGAGAAAAGAGACCAATCTACCACCATGCATCTATACTGGAGAAAGGAGATCCAACCTACCACCAAACATCTATTCTGAAGAAATGAGACCCAACCTACCACCATGCATCTATTCTGGAGAAAGGAGACTCAACTACCACCAGGCATCTAATTCTGGAGAAAGGAGACCCAACCTACCACCATGCATCTATACTGGAGAAAGATGATCCAACCAACCACCAAACATCTATTCTGAAGAGAGCAGAGCCAACCTTTCACCAAGTATCTATTCTAGAGAAAGGCGACCAACCTACCATCAGGCATCCTATTCTGAAGAAATGAGGGCCCACCCTATCACCAGGCATGTATTCTGGAGAAATTAGGGCCCACCCTACCACCAGGCATGTATTCTGGAAGAAAGGAGACCCACCCTACCACCATGACATGTATTCTGGAGAAAGGAGACCCACCCTAACACCCTGGAATGTATTCAGGAGAGAGCAGAGCCAACCTATCACCAGGCATCTATACTGGAGAAAGGAGACCCAACCTACCACCCTGACATTCATTCTGGAGAGAACAGACCTCAACCTACTGCCCTGATATCTATTCTGTAGAAAGAACATTTGTCCAGTTTGCAAAGAAAGAAATGGGGGGGTAAGTCAGCACATTCCAGTGCGCAGGTACCAAAAATTATTTGTGCCTGTCCGCCAATGACAAGGTGCTCTCTTTAAGACAGGGAACCTACACTAAATATTACCTCCTCTGGTGCCATACTGGCCTCCACTAAATTCAGGAATGCAGGTTCCACATGATAGTAGCCACAGCATCTATTCTGGAGAAGGAAACCGAACAAACCAAACCTGCATCTACATCTGGAGAGGAAACCCAACCTATAACTCCAGCATCTATCGTGGAGAGAGGAGACCCAACCTGCAACCATGTCATCTATTCTGTAGAGAGGAGACCCGACCTACCACCATAACATCTATTGTGGAGACAGGAGACCCAACCTACCACCCCAGCATCTAATCTACAGCCCCAGCATCCATGCTGAAGCAATGCACAACCTACCATGACATCTGTTCTGAAGGGAGGAGTCACAACCTACCACACTGGCATCTACTCTGGAAATAGAGATCCAAACTACCACCCTAGCATCTGTTCTATAGAAGGAGGCCCAAAAATACCACCCCAACATGAGGAGACTTAACCCACCACCCTCAGCATCTATTCTTGAGACAGGAGAAACAGCCTACAACCCCAGAATCTATTCTGGAGAAAGGAGACCCAACCACCATCCCAGTATCAATTCTACCACCTGGCATCTATTCTTAAAAAAGAAGACCTAACCTACCACTCCGACTCTATTCTGTAGAGAGCAGACCCAATTACCATCTCAATATGAGTGGACTCAACATATCCCCCAACATCTATTTTGGAGAAAGGAGACCCAACCTACCACCCTGCATTCATTCTGGAGAAAGGATACATAACTCCCACCTACTACCACATACCACCCTAGCATCTATTCTGGAGAGAGGAGACCCAAACTAAAACCCCGCATCTCTTCTGGGGAGACCAGACCTAACCTACCACTCAGACATATACGCAGGAGAAAGGAAACTCAACCTACCCCCAGCAACTATTCTGTAGAGAGGAAACACAATCTACCCCCAGCATGAGGAGACTCAGTCTACCCCTGGCATCTATTCTGGAGAAAGAAGACCCCATCTATAGCCCCTGCATCTATTCTGAAGAAACGTGACTAATCTACCACCCTGGCATCTGTTCTGGAGAGAGAATACCCAATCTACAACCCTGGCATCTGCTCTGGAAAGAAGAGACCCAGCATCTATTCTGTAGAGAGGAGACTTAACCTACCAACCAAGCATGAGTAGACCCAACCCACCACCACCATCTATTCTACAGAAAGGTGACCCAGCTTACAAACCAGCATCTATTCTGGAGAAAGATACCATACACAGCACTCCCACATCTATTCTTCAGAGGAAGACCCAACCTACCACCCTGACATCAATTCTGGAGAAGACCCAACTACCACCACAGCATGAGGGGACCTAATCTACCAACCAGCAGCAAATTTGGAGAAAGGAGACCCAACCTACAGCTTCAAAATCTATTTAGGAGACCCAACCTACCATCCCTGCATCTATTCTGGAGAAAGGAGACCCAAAACAAACCTCAGCATTTATTCTGGAGAGTAGAGAACCAACCCACCTTCCTATCATGTATGAGAGAGAGGGGACCCATCCTTCGACCAAGGCACCAATTCTGAAGAGAGTAAACACAATTAAATGCCAGCTAGGTAGTAAGAAGACCCAGCTTTCCCAAAGCCATCTATTATGGGAAAGGGAGACCCTATCAACCACACAGGCATCTATTCAGGAAAAGAAGACCCAATCCACACGTGGCATTTACGGTATACTTTAAAGTGAATTGGAGACCCAAGTGGAGTCTCAATCCACCACCAGATCATCTATTCTGGAGAAAAGAGACCAAGCGTACAACCTAGGAGACACAGCCCATGACTACATGATTTATTCTAGAGGAGCAGCCCAGCCCACCACCCAGGCATCTTTTTTGAAGAAAGGAGAACCAAAACACCTTCCACCAAACAGTTATCTGTGTCATTATGTAAGACATAACAGAACTCATGAACCAAGTTTGAGAAGATGTTATGCTCTGAATGTATAAACACTGAGGAGACTGACCTGCCCGATTCCTTATGCAGAATGATGACCCTAGGTGGTGCCCCTTTATGTTCCAGCTGATCTCCAGAGTTAGGTTACAGATGAGGGTAAAGCTGGAGAGATTTCCCTGCTGCACAGTCTGGAGACTGAGTACATTTTTGGAGGACACAGGAGATCAGGAAACCTCATCTATGTCATTATATCCCATATCATAAAGGTAATAAGAAGCTTATAAACAGATTACCTTGTCCTCTGACCGGCACCTCTCGGGATCCACACCACCTCTTTGCACCAAGC